>NW_017385991.1:36582-80336 GCF_000237925.1 Schistosoma mansoni | reverse complement strand
TGCCGTGAGCCCGACTCCCTTCACACATGCCAAATACCCATGGCCATTTGAGAGCCTTTCAAGAATGAGAGCGACCTCTCCCCCATCTTCAGCCATGCCAGTGCATTTGTTGACCGTCACTTTTACTAGGGCTGGTGTAGATGAAGGACTCACATATTCGAGCTGAGTAGCCCTGAATTCCAAACTGATCGACTCTGTGTGTAGCTCACAATCTGATGAAGTCACAATTTAAGTAACATCTTATCTCAACATAGTGCACGCAGTGTCAAGTCACCTAGACTAGTGGCCACATTTCAACTTGATCGATAGCATTCGATCAGCACTAAGACGGACTTGACATGCATGAAATTGATCGCCACCCAGTGATCAATCAATTGTGATGACATCGATTATTGCTTGGTCTATGAATTATTCTATGTTGAAACAATTACTTACCTACTGATATAACTGATTGTTTCAAAATATACTTATAGGTATACACTTATACTTCATTTGCATAATGTCAATCAATCTTCTCAGGTTTTATTGTTCCTTTGTTTCCACAGCAACCATTCTCTGTTCCCATTCTCTTTCTTTCGATCTTCTTAACCTTCTGTTGCCAGGTATTTCACTTTCGATTGATGAAACATACTACTTATATCTGTCGACATCAGTAGCACGCACCACAAGACTAATCATGTTATATCAGAACCAGGATTCACGACCCAGAATTGAGAAGCAGATTGACACTAAGTAATACTTTATTCATTGCAATTACAAGCAGTCACACTGAGTGATTTCGGAGTAGAAATTAATGAAAGGGGATCACATGTTTGATAGTTTGTAGGCTGTAGCTGTTTGTCCAATCATATCTTACTTTCACTGCCACCAATCATTTACTTACTTTCGAAACTGTCCTGTGTCATGTTATTGTTTATTTTTTTGTTGTAAAGCAATCAAATACTTTAATTACTGTATTTTTTCTATTGTCTTGTAAATATTTTCGCGATACATAAGCTCTTATTATGTACTGTACGTTTCTTCAGTTACTGTTGATTTATTACACACCTTCGACTCAATTCTCTTCCACTTCCTAGTTTTGCTGATATTTTAGCCTCATCATTAGATTGATGCCTCGTCAACATTTTAGTCTACATTTTTGGTATGAATTGAGTCCTGTTGACTTATGTACTGAGAAGCTCTATACTTTTTGTGTTATGTTCTGTCATAGTTATTGGGCGAGCGGTTGCGGGAGAATCGTTTTCTAGACCAATAGTCTTTAAGCGTTATTCTCGGTTGCTAGCAGAAGGTTATTGTTATTAAATCAATACTTGGACTGAATTAATACAACTGCTCTCTTGTAGTTACGTCTTAGCCTCACGAACCCCGAAACAGCACAAGATATTTGCTTCTTTTGCGTCACATCACATGATATTCTTTATGTTCAGTATATACACTCTGAATTAACTTTCTTTGATTTCCTTTTTGATGTTTAACACATTCCAATAAATGGACACTCGTACGCGCCCTATACGAAGTATTACTACTAAAGGTCTAGTAATGCTGCCCTTCGACTCATACGTATGTGCTGGTTGTAGGACTCTTGACTCACAAGAGAGAGGGCTATGTAAGTAAAGAACTTGGGTGCATAATTCATTACAACTCACAACAGTTCTTCTACAATTTTTGCTATGAGATGACATGTGATTTGTTCCACCTATTCCATAATTTATACAAAAATGAGAATGATTTCTTAACATTAGTTATTTTAAGTCTCGCAATTACATAAGTTCAGAATCGATCACAATGGCCTAGGTGTATATACTCTTTATCTTCCCTTAAACTGTGAGATTAAAATTGCTTCATATCTGTCTTTCTTCCCGGACCCAAAATGCCCTGGTACGGCCGAGAGTGGGGAGAGTCCGTTCTCCCTCTCCAAATGCTCTCACATGGTCACGCGTATATAGCCTTTTTCAGGGAAGTCCTACTCACTGCCTTCTCGTGGCGGGGGTGTTGTTCACAAAAGTGAGAGGACGAAAGGCGAATATCCGGCGCATTAACAGGGTTGGTGGATGTGGAGTGTCCACCTAGGGGAGTTGGAAAACTCTGATTCCAAACTAATGGTGTACATGGGCTGGCTCCAGTATCCTGAAGGAACAAATGGCGTATGAATCGACCGTTGGTCACCGACTACCATGGGACTGCATCTCCCTACGATGATCGACTACCTTGTGGATCAGATCTTTAGGTCAAAGGCTCTGGGTGTGGCCTCCCTAAGAAAATCACCTGTTTCGGTTGTAGCTGACTGACTGACTTTATAGACTTCAAGTTATTTGATGTCTTTGTGCTTGTTCTTTTCGAAGAAATTTTCTTATATTTATTAGAGAATTTTACTATGTCTTTCATCTTAATCCCACTTATGCAATTTCATTGATTTATATTGAAATTCATCTATCTTCTCCATGTATATACCCTCCTCCCAGCAACTCTCAGTGTATTTTTATTTGTTCTTGTTCATACCTAAATATGTATATACCGTATTACTGTATATATATATATATATATATATATATAAGTACACATGTACAAAAAGGGGGAGAGAGAGAGAAAAAAAAGAGTATAAAGGGTGCTTAAATGAGCTATTTCAAATCTTTTTTTCTTCTTCAATTCTACTCAATGTATACTAAATAATACACACTTGCATATAGCCACATACAAAACAAATTGTGAATTTCATTTTCTTTCCAGAAAAAAAGATAGACACATCTAAATGTTATAGAAGCAACTATATAAGTTTCTCTTTTTTTTTTTTCTCTTATTTTCTACACCATTAAAAACAAACAAACAAACAAGAAGTTGCCATCAACTCAATGAATGTTTTAGTATCTATGTGTATATTCGGTTTATTACGCAAGTTTGTCTGTGTGTGTATATGTGTATGTGTATGTATGTACTTCCGTTTTACAATTTTCGTATTGATTTTTTCCATGTAAAATATCTTACTATTTCTGAAAAATAAATGACATTGTCAGTTAGGGGATAAATAATGAAATAGGGAATTTTTTGAATTATTGTTTGTATATCCGTTATTACACTGTGTTTTTTATTGTTGGGTATTTTAGAGCATAACTCTTCTTGTTTTACTATAACACGTTTTACATCATAAACTGATCTCATTTCAACAATCATTGAGAATGAAGAACCGGTCATGTGCTTAATAATGACTTATTTTTGAGAAGTAATTCGTATACTTTCATTGGGCATCGTGATCAATGGGAGTTGAACCGGTTCGATGATCGAAAGGTTAAGCTCTCGTTGAGAGACTGGTGGGGGGGGGGTTGTGGATGCCTACTGCTGGGACAAAACGGCCAACTATTGCTTCCTGGTCTTCAATGGATGTCTAACTTCAGTTGGTATATGATATTAATAACATTCAGTAATCTCCACAGACTTCCATACTGATCTTCATTATTATTGGATTTTTTTTACTCGGAAATATAAATTAGTAGTATTGACCTTCACTTAGTGTGTGAAGTACGAATGCTTGGGCTTCACACTCATGTTTTAAAATGAAAACGGGGTTGTAGCAAATCTTGAACTACAGTCAAGCCACTGTACAGCTCAGGAGCTGTCTATTTGTCGTCAGTTCATAACGTGAATTAATTTAAAATCAAACCCCTCTAAGTAGATCTGACCAGTCATAAAAGTAGTTTTGCACGACAAATCATTAAAGTATAGTGGTCAATGGCAATCTGAGCCATCTTCGATCCTGTGGTTATGCTAGTCTGACTAGTTAACAGTCGGATTCACAACGCGTCAGTGAGATCAGTTTGCTTTATGAAACCTAGTCTCTCCGAATTAAGGATGTTCTGTAGCTCTGTGTTCAACCGTTTTTGTCCTCGAGAAGTGATGGACATCCGGTAGCAACATCATCTTAGTAATCCTGAGATTTGACAGTTTACGTTGAGCTCAGTGACAGTAATTCGATTGATGTTACTATTATTTCCCAGACTTTTGACTGAGAAAGCAGAGAGATGGTCAGTTAATGACATGATGTCGTGATATATATGGAAGTTATTTTAGAATTGCCATCTGTTGGTCTACAATAACTCTCCATTTTAGGTCCTAGGGTTCTTTCATTTTACTCGTTCGAGAAGTTGTCAGATACACCCCAGAATATTGATCAGTACAGAATCTAGTTTAATTTTCGATTACTCTCCTCATAATAATCCGAGTAGCTTCATTAATTAAAGGAGGTTTTCCTTAATTTCCTTCTTATGTTCATTGTGTTTCCTGTTATACAGTATTCCTATATTTTTATCCATTATTTTTCTATTTTAATTCCTTTCCTTATTTGTATGGAGTGAATTCTTTTGGTGCCAAGTTGTCGCAGAATTTATGTGTAATAATTAGATATTATTTGAAGTAATTAGTTAGTTGCAAAGTTGACATACTCATTGCAATGCTTTTAATTGAACTTGTAACAAAGATTATGAGGCAAGACTTACGTTCTTTGACTGGTAATTACCATGATTCACCACTATTTCTCGCATGTATTTCAGAAGTTTGAGTGTGAACAGTACCGCTGAATTTTAAAATCAGTTTGTCAGTTCATGAGATTTTTAACCTTAGAAAAAATTCGGTTGACTTTTACTATCTCACATCACTTGTGACGTAGGCACTATTTCCGTTCACCAACTAATGAACAAGTATACTATATACCGATTTGTTCTTTTCTATTTTATTACCGTGAAACGCAACTTTTAAAAATAGAGGATATTAATAAGTTGCTAGCACTTGATTATAGAGCCCTTTGAAGTAGAGTGAGTAATGCTAAGGTTAGATGCAGGGTGCTAGGTAAGAATCGCAAATCGTTTGATAAGGTCGCGAATCTCCATCGATTGTGATGGTTTTAGACATGTATTACATTTTCCCTGTCACTACCTACCTTGACCTACGATGATGGTCTGTGTAGAAAGATGTTATAAGAAAGGTAGGGGCAGCCAAATTCAAGACATGGCATTGGTCTATGAAGTCATCAATTATTGTTCTGCTTCTTTTTGGTGGGTGGGGATTACTTGGCGGGGGTTCGCGTAATTACCGTTTTTAAGGATCAGAGACTGGGTGACATGGAGCAGGTTTATCACTCCTTACCTTTTATAATCTGAGTACCGAAATCTTATTCCTTTTACCATACTTAATTTCTTCTACCACTACTGATATTGTTACTACTTGTACTACTCTGATATCTGTCTTTCTAATTTCATCTCGTTCTGTTGTTATTGTATGACTGATGCTAAGCTCTACGTTGCTTATTGGCTGACTGATTATTTTCTTTCATGTCCAATTGTACAATAACTCCTTAGTTTACTTTCATTTAAAATCTAACCTGATGAAGTGGGAGTTCAATTTCTATTTGCTGTAGTATAAAAAGTTATTTTGCACCCAATTGTAATAAATTTCCTCTATCCTTATCATTATTATTATCTCCATAGAAAAGAAGAATCAATGTCAAAACCACATAAATTATATGAAATAAAACGTGTAAATGATACATTAAATCATGATATATCAGGGAGTAGAAGTCCATTAAATAGTACTTTAAATACTCCAACTAAAAATGGTCCAGGTTCTCATACAACAAAAAATGCACCTAGTAAGTTTGTTTTTATTTTTCTATTTTCAAAATCTTTTTTTTTTGGAATTAAATCCATATCTCATAATTTGATACATATAACAATTTACATTTTCAGAAGGGAGTTTTGTGGAGATTTTAGTGATTTTATAGAGTTAAGATCATGAGTCAATTGAAGATAGACAACCATGGAAAACTTGAAAGTACTGGACGACTGTCTCGTCGTCCTATTGTGGGACTTCTCAGCAGTGCGCATCCATGATCCCACCTCGAGATATTCGAACCCAGGACCTACCAGTCTCGCACCAGAGCACTTAACCGATAGATCACTGAGCAGGCAGGCATCCAGCGGTGTTAATGTCTAACTTCAACCAATCCACAAAATTGAGCAACCATTCACCAATGTCTTCAGTGAGTTGATGTCTCCCAACAGACCTGGTTGAACTCCACCAGATTCCCACAATAAGACGAAACGGCTGTCCAATGCTTTCAGGTTTTCCATGGTGGTCTAGTTTCAATTGACTCATGATCTCAACTGTATAAAATTTACATTTTCCCCAATTTCGAACAAGCCACTGGCTATTTGAATTGTACTGTTAACGTCAGTATTAATATTTATTTATTTATTGAAACACATAAATATTGGTACAAGGAAGCACCAGATAAATATGCGCCTCACAAATCTCATTTGATTTGTGTGAGAGATTGGATACTGCCCAGGTGCCCAAACTAAAGCAGGTGGTTTTCTTATGGGGGCCACACTCCCAGCCTTTGACCTGAAGGTCTAGTCCACAAGGCAGTGGAGCATCTTAAGGAGATGCAGTCCCATGGTAGTCGGTGACCGACGATTGGTTCATACGCCATTTGTTCCCTCAGGATACTGGAGCACATGTGCACCATTGGTTTGGAATCAGGGTTTTCCAACTCCGCTAAGTGGAATTTCCGTGTCCATCAACCCTGTTAAAGCGTCGGACATTCGCTTTTCGTCCTCTGAATTTCGTAAACAACAGTAATACCGCGAGAAGGCGGTGAGTAGGACTTTTGTGGCAGAGGCTATATATTCGCGTGGCCATGTGAGAGCATTTGGAGAGGGAGAGCGGACTCTCCCCACTCTCGGATGTACCAGGGCGTTTGGGGGCAATGTATATCATCCATCTGACGAGTGTTATACATGACCACATTCCCATTTTCTGAATTCCTCTACTGACATCATCATCGTCTACAATCTACATCTCTTATTTATTGAGGTATTTCATTCAACTCTGTCTTTTCATCTCTTTTTGACTTCTTATTAGGTAATAATATTATAACAGAAATCAATCATAACCATTTATTGATTTGCTTTTCTACCCTTTATTACTTAATACATCTATAAGTAGATACATACACAAAGAGAGGGAGATGGATTGAATAGGAGAGAATGAAAAAATATTTTTTTCTCTCCCTGTTACTACCTTTTACTTCCAATATCATTCATTAGTTTATGTCTCTCTCAATTCAACTGTTATCTAATTGGTTAGTAGTTTGAGTTTGTTCCATTTTGAGAATTAGATATACTATTATTGTTTATCACAATATGATTTGTTTGTCTTCTTCTCATTCATATATATTGATCACAATAGTATTTCTTGTTATATAATGGTTACTGAATGAATGATTAGTTTCATTTCAAGTTTATCGGATTCAATATATATGTGTCTATATTGATATGTACCTACCCACCTTTGTTTCAATGAATTTATCAACTATTTGTGTGTGT
The DNA here is from genome assembly GCF_000237925.1 of Schistosoma mansoni. NCBI lineage: Eukaryota > Metazoa > Platyhelminthes > Trematoda > Strigeidida > Schistosomatidae > Schistosoma > Schistosoma mansoni. Next base: position 72,963 of record NW_017385991.1, on the reverse strand, counting down.
GGATAAATGGTAATATTTTGAAGAGTGAGCCAAATTTGTTTCATTGAAATGTAGCTTCTAATTCAATCTGGTATAAACAAGAATAAATCGTTTCTACATGTGTATAACCTGGCCTTTAAATGGCCTGGTTACGGCCGAGAGTAATTAGAGTCCTACTCACTGCCTTCTCGTGGCGAGGGTGTTGTTTACGAAATTAAGAGGGCGAAAAGAGAATGTCCGGCGCTTTAACCGGGTTAGTGGACACGGAAAGTCAACCTAGGGGAGTTGGAAAACCCTGATTCCCAACCAATGGTGCACATGAGCTCCAGTATCCTGAGGGAACAAATAGCATATGAATCAATCATTGGTCATCGGCTATCATGGGACTGCATCTCCTTATGATGCTCCATTGCCTTGTGGATCAGATCTTCAGGTCAAAGGCTCGGGGTGTGGTCTTCTGAGAAAAGCATGTGCTTCAGTTTGGGCACTTGGGCAGTATCACACCCCTCATACATATGAAATGAGATTTGTGAGGCGCATATATATCTGGTGTTCCGTTGTACCAATGTTTATGTGTTTAAATAATAATCTAAACACTATTAATCCATTCATTGTTGACAGTTTGTAACCATGAATTGAAATACAAAATGTTTTTGAATCTATATATGTATATTTGAATTTGACTAAACAGTAGTTATCATGTAACATTCAAATATGGAAGAAAATATCTCATCATTAAATTATCAAATAGATAAACAACCAAAATGGTTCATTTACATGCCCAAATATTTTCATAGTGATTAAGGTACTCAGTCTTTATTTAGGGAATATTTATATTCATATCTTTGAGAAGAAATTATTATCAGAAATCAGAACTTGTCTTCCCTCTCATAGTATGATTCATCAAGTACAGTTTTATGTACTTTGCTTTCAATCACACTGGTTTATGTGATGAGTGCTGTTGATGCTATCATACTTTTCAAACAACAAAGATTATGAAAGAGAATTTGAAACTTCAGTTTAATCATAAAAAATCAAGTATTTTCACTACTAAATAGTCATTAGCATTCCAATCGATACTGACAAAAGCCATTATATATGTATCAAAACATTCAATTATGATCGTATGACAATAAGTCGCCTGAAAATACTTAAAGGGAATGCAAATGAGTGCTTGGATCATTAAATCATCATTCAATGTTTAATCATGATCTGAGGTTAATCTTTATTGGAAAACAAATCATAAATACAATTGTAACTCGTGTTTCTTGATAATGACATATCATTTTGAGCTGATATAAATTTAATACTGTAACCACCAATAATTCTTTATTTTGCTAAATGGACCATAGTATTTTAACCTTTCAAGTTAATCATTTCTCTTTCTTTAAAACCATTAACATCAATATCAAGAAATTTGTTCTCTTAAAGAATAGATCATGGGTGCGCACTGTTGAGGAGTTCCACAGTAGGACGAAACGGCCGTCCAGTGCTTTCAGGTTTTTCATGGTGGTCTAGCTTCAATTGACTCATGATTTCAACTATGAAGAATAGATTTATTTTATTGTGATCATTGTTGATATTATTCATTTACTATTCTTAACTAAGTTATCTATCATCTTATGGAATGATAAATATATATATGACAATGTTCAATTAATCTATACACTATCAACTAATGAACAAAACCCCGTTTACTATAGTAACAAACTTATCCAAACTCATGATAGCTTAATATCAACCAGCATTCAACTTTTATGAATGAGTTTTGTATCAATAACATATTTATTAGATTCTATAATTTCTTTGGTTTGATAAAAGAAAAGTCTTTTGTTTCATTATCCAGTAAATAGGAAATCAAAAATTATACAAAAGGAATTTATGATCTGATAAGAGAACGATGGCTGAATGCTGAAAATATTCGCCTTTTATCAACCAAATAGATCAAATACAGATTCAAACCTCGCTTCATCTATTTCGGTTTAGAGACTCAGTTAGTATCAGTAGGCTCTTACATAAAACAACGTGGTTCAAAACTGAAAGTATTAACGTCTGTACTTGGTAAATTAGAACCAGATATGTCATAATTTATGGACTGATAAAGGACCTGGACGTAAACTGATCTAAATAAATGGGTCTTTTTATCGAAATGTTTTTGGCTTAAAGTATAGAAAGCCGATTATTGACTTTGAAAAGGTCGTTGACTGTATAGTCATCGGTTAATAAGGATCATAGAAGTCTAAAAGCCAATTTTAGCGTTCCCTATGTTCAAGGCTTACTGAGAAACACAGATTGAGGCTTGATTTTGTAGTTTGGATAACATACCGGCTTTAGCTACAGAACCATTGGAAACTGGGAAAATCGATGTTCTTTGCTAGTATGGTATTCTTAATGAGTATACATCTACGACTCTCCCCGGCATCGAGCCCAGAAGACTCTAGACCTCGCAATTAGTGCTTAGACCAGTAAGTCAGCATTCATCAGTGTAGATATTTGCTACAGTAAATTCACGATACTATCATCTCATTATCCCTTGTCGTTGTTGTCTCATCGCTGGCGTAGTGGACTTTCACTGGTTAGGGTTTCTTAATGAAATTCCAAGAAATACTACGCAGTTAGTCGCTTTTGGACGCATGATTATTATTAGCATGGAGATTGTGAAAAATTGTTGTTTTATAGTTTAGATCACAAACTGATTCTAACTAGACACCACTTGAAAACGAGCAAGTGTTAGACAGCCTAATCCCATTAATTAAATCGGTAACCAAGTAAGTTCACTCTATTGAACGGAGGAAGTATGATACTGTCTGATTGCCCGAAACTAATACAATTAGTATTGGTTTCAAAACTACATCGTTTTTGATCACAGAAAGAATGATTGATCCCCCTCAAACTCCATCGTTCCACTGACATTATGTGAATATTAAAGTTTTATTGTATATGCTGTTCATCAGAATTATCAATTTTGTAAAACTCATGTTCAAATTTTCACATTTAATATTTACTAATTAACCTTTCAAGTAATATTTATCACTATTATTATAGTTTTAGGACCATCTTGTAAAGCGCTATTTGATTTTGAAGCAGAAAATGATTCAGAATTATCATTCTCTGAAGGTGATATCATTAGTTTAATATTACGAGTTGATGAGAATTGGTTTGAAGGTGAATTAAATGGTCGTAAAGGTTATTTCCCAGTTAATTATGTTGAAGTTATTAATCCATTATCATCATAGAAATCAATTCTTCTTCTTCTTCTTGTCGTTGTATGTGTGTGTGTGTGTTTCTGTCTTATAAGCAAAATATCCATTTATCATGACAATTAAAGATAGCCTATATTTCCTCATATTAACCAACTTGTACACATATTATATAACACTGGTAGTATGAACATCAAGAGTACAACACACACACACACACACAAAGATATCTATCATTATTCGACCAACTATACTTATTTCTCATATTATATATATATATATATATATATATATATATATATATATATATAGATCCAAAGCATTCTTTAACTACGCTAGTGAAGTTAGCAACTATGAGACAAACACCATCATCATTATCATTACCATACATTATTGTTTATAAATCTTTAATTTGTTTTTCTTATTTAACTCTGCAATAAAAGCCGGTAAACTATCGTTTATTATTATTGCTGTTGTTTTATTGCTTTGTTCTTCTATCTACTTTTCTTTCATACATTACCATTTAAAACTGTGAGAATTGTGTATTCAATGGAAAGGATTTTACTACTATCATTATTATTATCAGTAGTAGTAGTAGTATTGTCAATATTAGCCTTTATATGTCTCTTTATTGAATAGATAAACAAACTAATACATTCTATCCTTTATATGAATGATATTAGCATATTTCATTCTTGGCAACTTAATTTATATATAATGTCTAATTAAGATTAATCTTTCCTCTTCTACTATTCAATGTATGTTATTATTATTTTCAAAAAGATTATTTAAGAGAAATTATGATCCTATAAAGATCATGATTAAGGGAAAACAAAACAACCCCCCCAGTTGACATGATCCACATATATATATATATATATTTGTTTATTTTGATAATATCTATGTTTGTGTGTGTCTGTCTGTGTATGAATATTACTCTTTTTCTCGTATCATTCCATTTGGTTCTTTTTTCTCTCTCTCTCTCGGGTCTTCTTCTTTTTTGGTTCCGATTAATTTTGATTCAATGACCAATGTAATAAAATGATATCCTTGTTAATTTCTCAATAATCAATTCATTTGCCTAATTTTACTCCTGTTAGTAACAATAATAATAATGATAATAACCGTCAAGTATAATCATGTTTATACAAGATATGGATGATAATATTTCCAATAAGTTGTTTATTTAAAACAATGATTTAACTATTATTATCATTATTGTTATTTATTAAAATTATTTCAAATTCCATAGTCTGTTTGTTTTTTTTTAATTTTTTTTCTTGAATCTTATAAAGTAACCAGAGAATGTTATCAGGACTCAGTGGCCGAGTGGATAACGCGATGGCGTTTGAAACGAAAGGTACTGGGTTCGAGTCACAGAGTGAACATCAACTCTGAGATGTGGCAGGTATATCCAGCTGACGAGTCCCAAATAGGACGAAACGCGCGTCAAACTGGATTCCACTGCTAGCCACTATCCATCTTTGCTTACCATGCTTGTGAATTAAGGCTATATCGAGGCAATACGCACAGTATGCACATATGCCAATAAAAGAGACTGACCAGTTGCAGTCCTAACACATCGATGGGATGATTCAAACAAACAATACTAAATGAATTTAATGTTATGTTTTATTTATTTATATTCATGAATATTGAGTACAAGGAGGCACCAGATATATGTGCGCTACACAAATCTCATTTGATTTGTGTGAGGGCTGTGATACTGCCCGGGTGCCCAAACTGAAGCAGGCAGTTTTCTTAGGGGAGCCACACCTTGAGCCTTTGACCTAAAGATCTGACCCACAAGGAAGTGGAGCATCGTAAGGAGATGCAGTCCCATGACAGCCGGTGACCAATAATAGGTTCATACGCCATTTGTTCCCTCAGGATACTGGAGCCCATGTGCACCATTGGTTTGGAATGAGGGTTTTCCAACTCCCTTAGGTAAACTTTCTGTGTCCACCAATGGGAATGTTATTAGTTACTATACGAACCTTTCAAAGTCTGACGTTTTGTATGAATTCGATCACCAATGAACACATGGTTAATTATTACAGGCGTTTATGGGTGGAGATTATTCCAAGAGGTAATTTTACAGTTCTAGTGAGAAACTGCGATCAATGGATGTGAGGCAGTTACTCACTAAACCGATTACATTGGAAGATAGTTGCTTGATATTATGAATTGATGGGTGTTTAACACAAACCATTGAGTGTCTGCTCACGCGAGTTCAAAAGTCGTGGGTTCTACTCCTGGTGGCACGGTCGTGGATGCGTACAGCTGAACAGTTCCTTTTTTTTCTGATTGCTTAAGTAAGATCGTTTCCGTGATGCTAATTATGACTTGAATCCTTATTGCTGTAGATACCGGTTGACTAGAAGCCACATTTAATATTATCGCTTGTCAAAACGATTAAAACTCAATGTTTTGAATGAAGTAAGTAATGACAATCACCATAAGTAGTACTGCACTAATCATTGGAATGTTTTCCGATTAATATGAAGTGTTATATTTTGATCAGAGGACAAATTAATGTTATATGTGTTATGTATTTTTCCCCTGTCAGTTATCACGTGACGAAGTGGTCAATCAGAATACCGACTTGTGTGACCTTGTCCCTGTGCTTAACCAATGACAGGTCATCCAGCACTAATAGCTTCTCGCCTAGCCCTGCCCGTTCAGTCCAGAACACAGTCTCGGCTTCCACTGTATGAGCAATATATTTCAAACATACGTAGTTTATATACAAGCAAACCAGACCGCAACACACCATGAAATAAGAAATATCAATTACACAAGATCAAGTCAAAAGTGGCTTCGAGTGTGAGAGACTGTAAATAATAGGTTGGGAATAACTTAGAAATAGTGAATTGTATAATAGTAGCCAATAGTCCAAGTGAAAGCTTATGATAAAAGAAATGTGAATATATACATAAAGCTAGTGAACAGTCATATGATTAAAAATATATATAATAAAAGTCTATTAATAGTTCCCGGAAGTTACCCATAAATTACTCTTCGGATACAACAGAATGGTAAACTTTTTGTTGTAAGTGGATATTTAACAGGAAACATAGTAATAGAGTTTTTCATGTTAGTCTATAACTGGTTTCTAGACCCCCTCGCAGGAGTCGTGATAAACCGACAGATCCCCAGTCTTTTGTATCCTGGAGCTGTCATAAGCTCACCACCTATCAACGTTTTGCAACTAATGCATGATGTGAAATTCTTTGGGACAACATTTGTAGTACATATCCAAATTACCAGTCAGTGTTGGCACGTTGAACTATTGTCACTGAGCCCAAACATGCTGCTGGCTTTCAGCATTAACTAAGCAGTGTTGCTACCAGATATTAGCGACCCATCAAACACAAAAGTGCTCAAACACGGGGGATCGACGAACATTCTCAGGTTTCACAAGCGTTAGACAGAGCTACTTCTCAGATATAGTCGATAGCAAAGCTGAAGAGGAATGGTAAAATTGAACAACCCTACCTAACACATCTTCATTGGAACACTAAAGAGGAATAGTTGCATTCCTTTATTCTGTGTTTCTGTACAGGGACTTTAAGACCAGTAAGCTCAGACACATCTTCAACAGATGATTTCAGTACAGCCCTGTGCAACGATACGAAGGTTGTTCTATTATTAAGAAAATAACTATTGCTGTCTTGCAATAAATGTAAGTTTTTCAGCAGTTGAGGGTTAATACGTGAACAGAACATCCACAATCTGAAAGACAAAACGAACCTGCTCTTAGCGAGTTAGTATTTCATAGATTTTACATAATCTGAGTAAGACAGTAGTGATTAATGTGGAAGTAATAAATAAGAAACTTATACTCTGCTTATTATTGTTTAAATCATCTAGATTGTTTTAACTAAGTTGATGCAGCTCTTACAATCAGTATCACCTCATTTCAAGTAGAGTAATCCATACATAGTTGGTGAGCTAGTATTATGAACTTAAAGTCTACCACTGTATGCTGAATGGCAATTATAGGGCTGTTGGTCACATATAACTAGGCTTTATTGTCTCACAAAAAATCAATGTAATCAGTTGTAGATACTTGTTTGAATGAATCCTTTGGTGCAGTTGCTCAGATCGATAGCAGTCGGTCAGTCATACACAACGTAGAACTTGATATATATGTCCATCCATTTACGTTGCTGTACCACATTAGCACAGCGAGATAAAATTATTTCAAGACAATTCACATAGTATTAGAAGTAGTGACGGTGTCATAATTAATGGAAAAGACTAGGATTGTCGCACTTTTTATCTGGCTGCATTCCAACTACAAATACACATACTCAACAACTTTGAGTCGTAAATTCTTATTGGGAGCATGTTTTTGTTCCTAATTTCAAGAGCACCACGACAGTACATGATTGCAAATAATTGAGAAAGGATGAGATTTCCATTACGACTGGAAACTATAAAGTTTTAGATAGCGATCTTATTCGGAACTGCGACTTCACATCAATATGCATCTAAAGTATGTGGAAATATAGTAAATTGACTGAAGTCGGAACATCTATGATATATAGAATTTTACACAGTAGTTGGAAGATGTCGTGATTCATGAGATATCTGGACGTTCAGGATTTGATCTGATAAAACATGAAGGTTGATTACTAAATGATTTTAAACTAGGGAGAGTCAGTTCACCATTGTCTTTAACTTTTTAATTGTTAAAGATGAAAATTACTTTTCAAAAAAAAATACAAGGAACAGTTTTATCACATGATTGTAAGCAAAGATGGATAGTGGCTAGCAGTAGAATCCAGGACGCGCGTTTCGTCCCATTTGGGACTCGTCAGCTGGATGTACCTGCATCTCAGAATTGATATTCACTCTGTGACTCGAACCCAGTACCTTTCGTTTCAAACGCCATCGCGTTATCCACTCCACAATGCTTTTGAATTAAGGCTATATCGAGGCAATACGCACAGTATGCACATATACCAATTAGAGACTGACTCAGTTGCAGTCCTAAAAACATCAATGGGAAGATTCAAACAAACAATACTAAGTTTTACCACATCGTTATTGAGGGAGGAAACGTGCTATTTTATTGATAAGTATGATTATAATTAAAACAATAGATATATACAGTATAATACATATTTACAGACTAATCATTGTTACTATGACGGACAAATGATCTTAGTTACATTTTTATCTGTTTGAACTATAATACATTCTTCTATCCAATCATCTGTTGTTGATGACCAACATGAGCTTCGACAAGTAAATATTAATACTGTGACAATATTTAATAACCAACTAACATTTAATCCGTCAAGCTCATCGTTTAATAAAGTTGATACCTTAAGAGAATTATTGATGGTAGAGAAAATTTGTAGTTCAAAAACTCGTTCTGAACCACATCGATGACAAGTTGAATAATTTACTAAATCACTTGGAGGTAGACCATTGAAAATCGGTTGACCAGACCACCAATAACGAATATCTTCACATCCATACTCTCCTCTGTTAGCAATATGAGATAATAATCCATCACTAAAAGATTCAGGGCCAGTATTATCGTCTTCTTCAATGAATTCTTGATCGATTAAAACTTTTTCTGACCATTTAGATAGGATGTTTTTAATGGATGGTGAACTGGAATTGACTTCAATATCGTCATCATCATGGTATGCTGTGTCTATTTCAGGTTCTGTAGTATGACTGGTACTAGTGGTAGTAATAGTAGTATCTTCGTAGATGTCAACTGAATAACATTGAAAACGACCATTAAGAGAAGATGATTGTTCATTTGAATTTTCGATTTTACAATGAGTCTAAAGTGGAGATATTGAAAATAACTAATGTTTGTTTATGGGAATTATGATTTATTTATTTAAACACATAAATATTGGTACAAAGGGACACCAGATATATATGCGCCACACAAATCTTATTTGATTTGTGTGTTGGCTTGGATACTACCCGGGTGACTAGACCGAAGCAGGTGGTTTTCGTAGGGGACCACACCCGGAGCCTTTGACCTGAAGATCTGGCCCACAAGGCAGTGGAACATCGTAAGGCGATGCAGTCCCATGGTAGGCGGTGACCAACGATTGATTTATACGCCATTTGTTCCCTCAGGATACTGGAGCCCATGGGCACCATTGGTTTAGAATCAGGGTTTTCTAATTCCCCTAGGTGAACCCTCCGTGTCCACCAATTATGATACTCTTAATTTACTCTGACTCGTTAGTACAATTCTTTCGAGATAAGTAATCAGATATTACATACCGACAAAATTCACTTCCTTTTAATTTAAAATCTAACTGCTTTAAACTACGGTTCATAACTTCCATGTTTATGAATAAGTAGATTTACTGAACTCATAAATAGCAAAATATGGTTCATCTTAGCGATAAAGGCAAATACAATCGAATAAGAAACTGTTTAATTAGCGATCACTCATTTTTTTATTGGGGCAGCAAATTCATATTTTATTTAACACAGTTCGCTAGTTCTAATCCAGATATGTTGAGGGATAGGAGTGATGAAAGGAAAACATCAAGAAAACTTTAATGATAATCGATTAATGTGTATGTAAGTTGCCAAACCATACTAACTTGTTACCATAAGTGGATCAACCCAGAACATTTAGTTAGGAACTTCATTGAGCCTAACAAATATTTTGGTACTTATAACATATATTTAGACCAAAGATAATTGTGTTTACTTATAATTAACATTAGGACGAACTCCGCCTGGAGCCCCTCTGAGAGCTACCGCAGGACTCAAGCCCGGATAAAGTAGGAGGGTTGAATATGGGGTTAGTGACCCCATCCCGTAGAAAACTAACTCGCTAAAAAAACACTAACCACAGAAAATAATTTAAGCCATTTGAACTGTGTCCTAGAAGTTAGAATGTCTTTATTTACAAGTGTTATGGCGCTTCATGGTAAAAGCCGAGTTCCTTCAGAAGTCACGAGGCTGATGCCCCTTCTGACAACCAGAGAAACCATTAATTTAGGTACATGGAATGTTTGTACAACGTGGAAGACCGGAAGAGCCATCCAAATTGCTGCAGAAATGAGAAAATACAACCTGGAGGTGCTTGAAATCAGTGAAATACATTGGACGCAGGGTGGACAACAAAGACTAGCTTCAGGGGAGCTGGTGTTATACTTCAGCTTTGAAGAAGAAAATGCTCCACATACACAAGGCGTTGCACTGGTACTATCTAAACAAGCACAAAATACATTCATAGGATGGGGACTTCATGGACCAAGGATCATCAAAGCCCCTTTCAAAACAAAGAGAGAGGGCATTACAATGAACGTCATTCAATACTATGCGCCTACCAACGACTACAATGAAGACGTTAAAGATCAACTCTAAAATAGGCTGCAGTCAATCGTCGAGAAGTGCCCAACGAAGGACTTGACCATTCTGATGGGAGATTTAGATGCAAAGATTGAAATGGACAACACCGGGTATGAAGACGTCATGGGACGACATGGACTGGGAAAAATGAATGGAAATGGTGAGAGATTTGCAAACCTATGTGCCTTCAATAAACTGGTCATAGGTGGCACTATATTCCTACACAAACGCATTCACAAAACCTGATGGACTTCACCGGATCATACTAAGCAGAACTAAATTGACCATATCTGCATCAACAAAAAGTTCAGGAGGACGATGGAGAATATGAGAACCAGGAGAGGAGCTGATATAGCATCAGATTATCACTTTCTGATTGCCAAGGTGAAATTAAAACTTAAGAAGCACTGGACAACGGGGCGGACAACATCACGAAAGTTTAGTACGGCTTTTCTTCGGGATACTGACAAACTCAACAAATTCGAAATAGCCCTCAACAATAAGTTCCAGGCCTTTCACGATATACCTAATGGAGAGGGAACTAATGTGGAGAGCAACTGAGGAGGGATTAAAAGGGCAATCACTTCAACATGTCAGGAGGTTCTGGGCCAAAAGAAGCACCATCACAATTAGTGGATCACTGTCGGTACACTGGATAGGATTGAAGAAAGGAGGAACAAGAAGGCAGCAGTCGATACCAGCCGAACAAGAGCAGAAAAAGCCGAGGCACAAGCCAAACACACAGAAGTAAACAAGCAACTGAAGAGGGGCATCAGAACCGGTAGACGTAAATATGTGGAGGATTTAGCAGTGACGGCGGAAAAGGGTGCAAGAGAAGGAAACATGAGACAATTGTATGATACAACAAAGAAGTTTGCTGGAAATTATCGTAAACCAGAAAAACCAGTGAACAGCAAGGTAGGAAAAGCAATTACCAACATTGAAGAACAACGAAACAGGTGGGTAGAACACTTCAAAGAACTCTTTAGTCGATCAGCTTCATTGAACCCACCCAACATCGAAGTAGCACCCACGAACCTCCAAATCGATGTTGGGCCACCAACAATTGAAGAGATCAGCATGGTCATCAGACAAACCAAGAGCGGAATCAGCAGAAGCACTGAAAGCAGACGTAGCGGTAACTTCAAAGATACTCCACATCCTCTTCAGCAAGATTTGGGATGAAGAGCAAGCACGAACAGACAGGAAAAAAGGACGCCTGATCAAGATACCAAAGAAAGGCGATCTCAGCAGGTGTGAGAATTACATAGGCATCACTCTTCTCTCAATAGCAGAAATTCTTATGATGAATTAAACTGCAAAATCTTGCATGGAGGACAGCTCACCGACTCATTCGAAGTAAAGACCAGTGTCAGGGAAGGTTGCTTACTTTCGCCCTTTCTTTTTCTCTTGGTGATTGATTGGATTATGAAGACGTCAACATCTGGGGAGAAGCACCGGATACAGTCGACAACTAGGATACGGCTGGACGATTTAGACTTCGCAGATGATCTGGCTCTTCTATCACACACGCAACAACAAATGCAGAAGACGACCAGTGTAGCAGCAGTAGGTCTCAACATACACAAATGGAAAAGCAAGATCCTCCGATACAACACAGCATGCACCAATCGAATCACATTTAACGGAGAAGCTTTTGAGGATGTGAAAACCTTTACATATCTGGGCAGCATCACTGATGAAAACGGTGGATCAGATGCAGATGTGAAGACGCGAATCGGCGAAGCAAGAGCAGCATATTTACAATTGAAGGACATCTGGAACTCAAAACAACTGTCAACCAACACCAAAATCGGAATTTTCAAGACAGTTCTACTATATGGGGCGGAAACCTGAAGAACTACGAAAGCCATCATCCAGAAGATACAAGTTTTTATTAACAGTTGTCTGCGCAAAATACTTCGGATCCGTTGGCCAGACACTATCAACAACAACCTACTGTGGGAGAGAACAAACCAGATTCCAGCGGAGGAAGAAATCAGGAAGAAGCGCTTGTAGTGGATAGGACACATATTGAGGAAATCACCCAACTGCATCACAAGACAAGCTCTTACTTGGAATCCTGATGGTCAATGGAGAAGAGGAAGAACAAAGAACACATTACGCCGAGAAATGGAAACAGATACGAGAAGAATGAATAACAACTGTATAGAACTAGAAAGGAAGGCCTAGGACAGAGTGGGTTGGAGAATGCTGGTCGGCGGCTTACGCTCCATTGGGGGCAACAGGTGTAAGTAAGTAAAGTTACATCGGAATGTGAAGTAATGATATTGAACTAGATATATAACAAAAATCACCACTCCAGATTCCAACATTCAAAGGTCTAGGAACCCTTATTTTTCTGGAGTGGTGACATTCAACTCGAATACAAAGGATATCAACGTTCAACGTACTTTTGAACCTTTATCTGCATCTTGACCCCAACTTTCTCCATCAGAACTATCATTTTCATTTTCAGCACCCCAATTTGTGCATGGTTTTGATTGAGAATCTTGATCGAATTTTATGAGGTATTGTGAACGCAAAACTTTCCAGTTGTTTCCACTGGATTGACAAGGACCATTAATGCATACAAAAATATAAAGGGTCCTGTGATATTTTGAATCGCCAATCGGGCAATATAACTGCATAATAAAGTCCATGGGTTTACGGCAAACCATGCATTGTATTTTGTCTACAGGTGGAGGTTCAATACACGGAAAGGTGATGAGATTTCCACCAAAAAAGCTTTCATAACAATTTAAAATATGTCCAGGGGTTTGAGAGTTAATGTAACCCACCAGTGCCATCTAAATATTCAAAGTGGTTTGACAAGGAACAAATAGTACAATCTGAAAAGGACAAAAATCAAATGTTGTGTATTGTAATTAGGGCATTCAGGTATTGATGACCATATTGCAACACAAAGAAACAAAAAGTTGTTTCAAATAGATGACACGAGAAACATAAAGAACAATTTCAAATAGACATTATGACTTCAAAAGCTAAAATCATTAATAATTTGAGGGGGAATGTTCCAAGTTTCTAACGAAATAAACTGATGATCACCCAGACTAGACGCGTATAATAATAATGACATAGTCTCAAAAACTAGACCTTATATTTTATATCATTGTATTTTATTCCTGACAATCGTTAGTTGATTCAAAGTGAATCATAGTTATTGATCCGATCCGTTTTCTATCGTTCAAACAGTCATGGTATTCATTGCCAAGCAGTTATTCCTATTATTTTACAATATCATGCGATAGAAATCCACTTATAATTGACTTCTTTATGATACTAAATTTTACTTGAAAGTGGAATCTGATAAATCGCTTTTCATATGTATTTACGTATTATATCACAATCGGTCGGTTTAAACGCTCTGATATACAGTTTCCTATTCCATAATGAGCCTGTTACATTTTCGGTCCAATTTCGATAATCGGTTGTACAATATAGGAATAGTGCGACTGACGGTGCAATGGATTAGTTAGAAGTTTGTAGTGTCCCAAGTGCCTACAAAGTCCGTTAGTAGACATGATATTAACTACAGTATATCAAATTATCCTAAAGAGCTTCTGGAAGTAAGTAGATGAAGCCTTCATTTCGATAGTTCTGATCGCAAGGGTGCACTATCCTTAAGTGAAATTTCAAACAACATGTTAAGGATCAAACTGGGGATGGATGCTAATTGAAAATATACAAATGCGCGGATGATAATGCTGATTGTTGGAAAACCACCGAGTCCCCATCGGCCCTTTTAAACATTTAGTCATTATGTTCTCAAGTCTCAACTAAAATCATTCGGTCATTCATTTGTAGGGTGAAAACCACCCCTGCCAGCATGTGAGCATCCATTCAACTAAGAGAAAAAGAATTTGGAAACAATCTCCCCTTACAATTCAGTTGGATCGTCTGACCTGCAAACACAGTGGTAACTGTGAATAAAGATTTACTACTAAATTTCTGCTTGTTCTAGAGATACTGTCATGTTTTGCATTTTAAATGGGTTTACATTGAAAGTCATGAGTATTCTACATATATACCCCATCAAACCCGCATCAGTTCTCAACACAGTGGTTTTATGACAAATCCATAGAATTTAGACCCAACGTAGATAATGACAAAACACAGGTCTTCAGTAATTTTTCCTATAATGCGAATAGAAAACTGTATACACATAAAAATAGTTGACAAAATCAAAACTGCTAGCAAAAGGGTTACTTATAAGAAAATCCCAGGTAAACAACTAACAGGAACAGTAGAAACATACATCTTCCTAGAGAGAGAATGCCTCTGAACTAGCCACAAGTGACCCATTTCTCGACTACATCTGTTTATTAATTTTTGTTTCTTTAGGTTTGCTTAGACAATGATCACACTTACAACCTATAGTAGGGATATGTTATTAGCATTGATTTGTCAGTATGACTGACACATATATCAATCCATGTGCACGGTGATACTTTCAGATCAAGTCCAGTGAAGAAAAAGGTGTTTATTTTAGTGGAGAAAAGGCCATGGACTTATTATTTTCTGTGTACTAATTGGTGAGTCATGTAGACGAAGAGAAAACAAGTCGGGGGACAATTAATTGGACAGTGAGCAACAAGGCAGACATTCGGGGAGCAGTTTCCCTGCAATTCCTCCTTATTTTTGGTAAGTACACAACGTGTGGATGAAATTTGAGTGATACTAAAGTGACCTGGACTAAATCTATTCACTTAAATGGGTAAAAACAGGGTTATATATTAGTGAAAGGAGTTAAAGTTAGAGTAAACAGTTAGAGGCAGATTTTTCTATCGCGAACTGATTTCAACTATAACTCCAAAAGGCTACTTAGCCATTTGATCATGCGGCGAAATCCGTTCATTGACATGGATAACTTTTGAGTAAAGGTCAAAATACTTGAGATCTTAAATCTTGTTAATGCCTTCGTAAATAATAATTTCGCCGAGATGTATTGTACCGGGCAGATAGTAAATAATACCATACAATGGTGCCTTAGGGCATTTGCACGCTAGAATGTAACGTACGTTTTGATAACCGCGGGATGTTGTAATGTTGGTCCATCAATAAACAAATATGTGTGATTAGCTGACGCAAATCAGTTGATTTTGTCATGCTACAATCTCGGTGTTATAGTACGGTGGTGCTCAACAATGTGATTGAAGCCCTTCAAATGACAGGTACATCCAGACGACTTGTCCCGAATTAGACAAAGAGCGAATCTCGCGCTTCATTGTTAGTTTTGTTCTTTTTTTCTATGGATACTGATAATCCTGAAAGTTACTAGGTTGTTAACCAAGTCCAATGACTCTGAATCTACTAATCACTGTGGGTTAAGCTGACATAAATGTTAATAATAGTATGAATTATGAATGAATTGAAGGGCTTGGTGAAATTCTTTTCATTCTTAAGATAAACGCAAATAATTCTAGAGGGTGTAATCAGTCTTCACAGGACTTATCCTACTTTTTTGTGTGTTTCTGCACTTGTCTCGGAGACTGTACGTAGGTTTGAAGAGTGTGATGTGAAAAGCTGTAGTAAATTTCAAGGTGTGAACAAATGTATATCATAGAAATACTCATGAGGAGCACCTGTTCAAGCATGCTCGGTTGACTCCGAAAGAATTGGGGAATGACGTAGACTTTGGCGCCACCTTTCTGGTTCTTCTTTGGTGATAAACCTTAGTCGCCTTTAGACGGATTTTTAGACAGACGATGGTTAAATTTATGTTTTTATGTAGTTCGGGAAAGCTTTGTCACTCTTCCTGGTAGAATGCCAAAATGTTTTTTACTCCTTTTCTAGTACTATTCCTATTCAAAGCTCTTTTCAACTGTTTTTACATCTGACTGCTCTCCACCGCCTTATCTCACCCGCACAAATAATGAACGATGGGCCAAAATTTTATTTAGGGTCTCTGGTAACTATGGAGAACATGAGATGTCTTAGAATGAGCATTTGTGGTACCTTATTTCTTGACAACCTTGAACCGGGAAATTCCCTGGTTATCATAATTCAAGACTCGCACATATGGCTTCGCAAACAAGAAAGGAGCTGGTTTAGGAGTAACGTGATATCTTGACTAGCAGGACAGTGTGTGGCAGTGCGTCCATTTTAAAGTGATCAGCCATAGCTGTTGGTTTGCAGCTCTGTTCATATATTTTTGGTAATGCATATCGAACACCAGAGTAATTCAGAGGTCAGTGTATTCTTGAAGCCCAATGAAAACAAAATATCTCTCGTTTGTACCATTTTTACCATCAAATCTTTAAGTAGACTGTAGGCCTATTTCATTAAAAGTATCGAACTGGCAGGAACTGATACTAATTAACTAACTATTCAATATATTCACATAGTTTAAAGTACCAATAATGCAAGTGCCTTGTCTGGGAAATATAAAAAAATCAATTATTTGATTGTCTGTTTTCTACTGTTTGGTTTACTATAACGGTAATAGACGGTAGCAGTAAATCTGAAATACGGACTATGATACTATGCACTTTAGTCATCACATTGTATTCTGCCTTTAACCTGGAACTAACAGACCTGATGTTTCATTATCTATTGACATTATTGAAGGTGTGGGCAAAAGATTTGTTATGGTGCATAAGCGACATAGTTGCAATATGATTCGATCTTATATCCAGTTTTTTTATCTGTTCTAACAAAATAATTTAAATTTATCTGGTTAAATTTTAATCTACAGAAGTAAGGAGAGTGGGTTGTTTGACCTGAATTCATCTTCGTAGCTTGTTTTCCAGTAACGACTCAGCTTCTGCTCTAAAGTGCCTCTAGAAGACGTTGATTCCACCCATTCATGTGTGGCTCTTTATTCGTTGATCACTCGATGCAAAACGGAATCCCACTCCAAGTTTATCTGATCGCGATTTTTGAATCATTTCGCGGTGGCTCTGTAGATGGTTAGTTCTGGAGGTATAAAAACGATCAGATGTGTTGACACTAAAATCATTATTTGGCAAGCAGATTCTTCATGTAAGATGATCCTGTAGAATTATGGTCTAGTTCGTTATTAGTACTGTTATGATAATAGACCTAATCCTAAAACTGTAAATTTGTCATGATGTGAAATCCTAATCCATAAGATCTTACGTAGAAGTCACAGCATTGTCTAATCGAACTCGTTATTTTGTAACGATCAGCAATGCAATGTTTGGCTTTTCAAAAGAACACATTGAGGATGGAGATAGAAAAGTATATTTGATGTGAGTAAAAAAGATAAGTTTCATAAAATGATCACAATTGAAAGGTTGAGTCATACAATCCGATTGAATGAATCATTCCCACCTTCTATTTTGTTGGCCTTCTCCCAGTGTTAAATGTTGAATATCCATTTTTCCGGTTATCTCATGTTCAGTTCTGAAGATTGTGTGGCTATGGCCAATACCACTACAGTCTCACTTTCTGCGTTAAGATATGAGAATAGTGTCTAGTGGTTTTAATCGTTCATCGTAGGAGATCTTGGAAAAACCTGCTGCTAACCTAGTTTCTAAACGTTGAACACACAAATAATGTGTCAGCACATTCAATAAGATATAAACCAGCTTCTTGTATGTAGTATTCTAAGCGAACTCTCACATAAGTGGGGCATGATGCCTGAAACATATCAAGTAAACAATACCAAGTGAATTTAGTAATCAAACCGATTGATCGACTAATATTAGTTAATTAGTTAGTTGATATTTGCAAACATCACTATATTCCAACACAGAATATTATGACTTTTGTGTTTATAGTATGGAATCATCACGACTATTTACAAATGGATACAATATGAGTAAATACTTAAACTAATGAGAATGCACATATCTTAATATCATTCATTTACCTGTAGATGGCGTCGAGTCTTGATTGACTATGACCACCACTACAATGAGATTACGCGCCCAAAAACGACTTGGTTCCTTTGATAACTCGCAAACCAGAAGACTTCAACTGGTCCAGATAGAGTATATTTATTGGCAATCTCGTAGTACCGAATGAATACCGAGACGTATCAAAGATTACAGGCAATAAGAGCGGAGCGTAAGAAAGTTCGAACCAACAAGATGGATAGCGGAATGAGAAGTGACTTTGATACAGTTTAACAACAACAAGTACAGTAAAACAATCTCTGGTACAATTGGTTATAATAATAATTGTTTCTATTATACCAATCGCGTTCTTGTCGAAAAAAGCAGGTCACTACATACCAAAGACTAATGATCATATTTAAAGGTGATATAGATGTAAATTCATAAACTCATATGTTAAAGAATGATAAGAATTACTTATTAAGTTAGTTATTTATAAGATGGATATATGAATAATAAATAAAAGCATCAGGTTTTGAAAATATCATAGATCATAGATACAAAAAAATTGATTCATAGGGGGGGGGGTTGAAATGAATAGAGCTCTAAACCACAAAAAAACGAGAAAAGAGATTTTCAAAACTATGTTTGAAACTATGAAATTCTAGTGCTGACACCAATACTATCCATCATGTTAACCAAATATAGTGTGGTGTGGGTTACTTATATCCATATAAGTAGTATATGGGATGGTTAGGCACATAGTGTATTTCACTAGAAGATCGATAAGGATAGAACGAGAACGAAACGCAACTGGTATGAAAACGCATGAACAATAATAATCGGAGACTATGGACTGATATTTCCAGAAGGGACGGTCAAGATTTTGGTGAGATAGTCTGTAATTTTCGTGTCATAAACATTCGGCTATCCCCACCTATGTTCTTGTTCACTACAATAGATCCTACTTAGATCGTAAGTATTCTGTTGATAAATCCCATTAATAGTAGTTGAATACGAGTGTTTCATTTCGACAGACAGATAGAGAGATAAGAAGAGGAGTAGATAAATGTGCCTACTCAAAATATCACTAATTGCAAGTTTCCATCTAACTGAAAATAGATAATCCATAGTATGATTAGGAGACATGCATTGGATAAAATAAGTGTACAAACATACACGCAAGCACACATAAGCGCAGAATTATGATGACACGAATTTATAAGATATAAATGCTAAAGGTTACATTTCTTAGGAAAAGAATAGTTATCAAAAAGGTAAAATGTAACTCAGTAATAATATGCCATCTGTGTTGTTAAGTCAGCTAACTTAAGGTAAATGTAATGACAAGGTTAATTCAATTTATTAATTACAATTTTGTTGAGGACTTTCAATCCTCAGAACTCACTTGGTAAAGGTCCTAATTTTGTAATTTGATTCTGAAAATTTAAATGTTATTTGTTCGATCCAAGAGACGCTTAGTTAACCTACAGCTTACATTTCCCACTCGGGAATCCTTGACTGTCATTGATTGACGAATTTTTTTAGTACGTTATTTTGTGGCTCTCCCAAGGGAGTTTCTATCATTGTATAAATAAGCTTGATTTGTGTGCTTGTAGAATACATTCTGTACGCCTCATCAAGACTTCTTGACCTAGTTAGCAAGGCCGAGGACAACGGATTAGAATAGCCTATCATGTCACTGTGTCATTGACCTTCGTTCCATTTACTGAGTAAGGTGAACTCGTAATAGCATCAAGCATATCAAGTTTACTAAGGCTTCTTGATTATCTATTTTCTAATTGCGGAAATATTACGATAATTATTATCTAATTTATATCTATTTTGATGAACTAATTATACATGGTAGTCATATACCCAATCATTGGCCCTTATTATTATTATTATTGTCATTATTATTATTATTATTACTAAATACAGAATTATTAATTCAATGAGCATACCCTATTTCGATTGAGATCATAAATCGATCAATGCTAGACTATCATTAAAATTTTGGAAGCAGTAGATGGCCGTTTCGTCCTAGTATGGGACTCTTCACCAGTGTGCATCCACGTAACCGCAGTGGGAATTCGAATTTAAGACTTTGGGTCCCGCTCGCGGACGATTAAACTCTAGGTTGCTGAGCCAGAATCTAACGGTGTTAGAGACTGACCAGTTGCAGTCCTAACACATCGATGGGAAGATTCAAACAAACAATACTAAGCGGATTTAACGGTGTTAATGTTTAAGTTTAACCAATCCACTATATTGCGTGACCGTCATACGAAAATAATGATTACTAGAAAGGTAAAATATAAATCAATAGTAACATGCTATCTGTGGGATTGTGGATGCGCACTGTTGATGGGTCCCACACTAGGACGAAACGGCTGTCCAGTGCTTCCAGGTTCTCACCAATGGTTTAGCTTTAATTAACTTATGAATCAAACCATCAAAATTAAATAGCAGCTTGATTACGTAATGATAATATTTGATGATCATTATTGTGAAGTGGAATGAAAATATTTACGTGAGTTATTTTAGTTGAAAGTTATTAAGAACACGTATCATGACCTTGTAGTGGATGTCGAGTCGTGGACGGACTATGATCACCACTACTATTCGATTACGCGTACAAATATGACTTGGTTCCCTTGATAGCCCGTAAACCAGAAGGCTTTACTAGTCCAGATCAAGTATATTTATTGGCGATCTCGTGGTATCGAAATAATACCGAGACGTGCCAAAGAGTACAAGCGAACAAGCAGTGCGTGAGCAAGCTCGAACCAAACCAGGCGGTATATGGAACAAGAAGTGAAACGGATACAGTTAAACAAATACAGTAAAACAATCTCTGGTACAATTGGTTACAATAATAATAATTGTTTCTATTATTCCAATCGTGTTCTTATCGAGACTGGCCGGTCACTACAGGAGCCCCCCGCTAGAAAGGATTTACACTTTCGATACGTAGCGGTTTCATTCGTGGGACTGATCGCGAAACGTGCAATTGTAGGACGAAAACGTTGGCAGAACAGGGAGTGATCGTTGATCCTCGAGTTGCCACCAAAAGTCTTTGACGTAGAACGGTACCAGAAGGAACGTGCTGTATTGATTGCTTGGATTAGCATGCTACACCAGAGTGGTTTGTATCCGTAAAAAAATACACCAAAATAGTTAAAATATGATTATTGATCATCAGTAAAGAAAAAAACTATAAAATTGTTTGATTTCGACCAGATAAATTAGGTGATTTGATGCCCAAAAAGAAATAGATTTAGAAAACTTGTGAAGATTAGAGCCTGACTGTTTGTTAATTTGCATTGAAGGGCTTAAAGGTGTAACCTGATATCATATGTTCAAAAAATGTTGAATAATTACACTATTCAAAGTACTTCTTTCTTATAATTGAAGACTTTCAAGAGCATGTTCGTGGAGCCTTAGATTTCGTAAACTAAAGTAATAACGTAACCAATTGATTGAAGTTAGACATTAACACCGTTGGATGCTGCCTAACTGGTCTAGTGGTTAAACGCTCCTGCGCGAGACTGACAGGTCCTGGGTTTGAATCTCGGTATAGTGGGATCAAGGATGTGCACTGCTGAGGTATCCCACAATAGGACGAAACGGCTGTCCAGTACTTACAGGTTTTCCATGTTGGTTTAGCTTCAATTGATTGATGATCTCAACTATATAAAATAACTAATACTTATTGTACAAAACATGAGTTAGTAAAATACAAAACAAGTATATTTAAGTTATACAGAGAGTTACTTGCAAATAGTTAACGATAGTAAATTATAAAAAAGTTAATAGAAATTAAGGGTAAGTCAATCACCTCTACAAAGATGAGCCATTCTTTCCGTTAGGCTAATACAGATGCGTTAACAATTACATGTGAGCTTATTGAAACAGGTAGCGGTAATACGAAGAGTGTACTTCTCGACTTTCTACTGAGTTATTGAGCATGTAATGTAGGTTCTAGTTGATGTAATGTTAGATATTCTACTCACCATTCTTGCAATAACATCACCTTCAAAGGCAAGAACAACAAAGTTTAATTTCTTGTTTATTGTAGCTACATTTGATTTATTGTCTTCAAGTTTTCTAATATCGATCAATGAATTTCCATGGATAGCAGTTGTCTCTTAGGCTATTTGCAACATTTATCAGTACCTCTTTTAGTTTTTTAGTGCCATGAATCATTTCTGCTTATAATGCTTGTAAACTAAGGCCATATCGAGGCAATAAGCACAGTATGCACATATGCCAATAAGAGACTGATCAGTTGCAGTCCTAAACATCAATGGGAAGATTCAAACAAACAATACTAAGTGAATTTAAAATTCACCCTATTGCACAAGCAAGTGGCTATCAGGGATCAGTAGCCTAGTGGATAACGCGATGGTATATGAAGCAAAAGATATTGGGTTCGTGTTCCAGAGTAAACATCAGCTCTCAGATGCACGCACATCCAGCTGATGAGTTCTAAATAGGAAGAAACGCGCATCCTAGATTCCACTGCTTGTCACTATCCAAACCTTTATTAGCTTGCTGGGAAGAAGGTAATAAAATTAAAGAATAAACTATTTTAGGTTTTTTTCAACACACTGAACACTGAACTGTACCATTTACTCTTCACTGTTTAAAAATGTCAAGAAAGTGTCTTTTTGTCGTTACTTTCTTGTTCTGTAGTTAACGGTATGCTACGGCAACACTTTTATTGGCCAGTATTTGGGGTTTCTACATTTATTATACCCAGATTTTAATATAACCAGATTTCGAGTTTAGGTACTAACAGTTGAACATCACTCTATCTCATAAGTTGATAGAAGCTGAATGTCACACCTGTAACATAGTGGTTAAATGGTCACCGTTAAATCTGAATTCCATAGATTTGATCCCTAGAAAAGTCATGGATGCTCATTGTTAAGGGAACCTTACCAAGACGAAACAATCATCTAGTTATTCATTACTTGCAGTAGTACTCCGACTGAGGTTTTTCTGTGATGATGAGTTACCTTCACATTTAAAAAATGCATTGAAAACAAACAGATATTCAACATGCAATCATCGATTCACGTCTTAACATCAAGCTTAAGTACTTAGTAGTACATAGTTGACACATTAGTTATTGTAAATAGCTAATCAACCGCATCAAGGAATTCCCGTCACTTTATACATGAACACATTTACATAAAACAATTCAATTGCGAAAACACAAATCAATAATTTTCTATTAAATGTTTATACTACTAACTACGATTAAAGTAGCAGAAAGAAGTAGAAAATCAAACATCAAAAAATAATTACACTCTGCACTGTATCACTCAACTCCAAAAATTCAATTCGACATCCAGTGGTGTAAGACTAACAGCATTTAATGATATCGAGTAAGTAAATTTATGTACGGAAAGAAATAGAAGGGTAGACATTGTAACTCTTAGATAGTTATTAGTAATTTACAGTCGCTTTATGTAAACTTCACTGTAAGTTTCCTATAGACGTATTAATTATTTTAACAGTTGAATTCATGAGTAGATTAAAGTTAAACCACCACTGAAAAACTAGAAGTACTGGACAGCTGTTTCTTCCCAGTATGGGAAGCCTCAACAGTGCGCATTCATGATCTCGAACTCAAGACATTAGATCTCGTGCGTGAGACAGTTATCTACCTCAAACTATAGATGAATGGTTGTTCAAGAACGTGGATCGATTGAAGTTAAACATTAGCACTGTTTGATGCCAGCTCAGTGGTATAGAATTTTAACGTTCACACGCAAGACCCAAGGTCTTGGATTCGAGTCCCTTTAGTGTAGGACCATGGATGCGCATTGTTGAGGAGTCCCATGCTAGGACGAAATGGCCGTCTAGTGCTTCCAGGTTTTTAATGGTGGTCTAGTTTAAAATTGTTACAATCTCCACATGTGATTATCTGAATGAGTCCCGTAAATCACGATACTCTGCTCATGAGATATTTGAAGTCTAACAGTGAGAGATCATAAACGAAACACTACTGTAGAAACCCAGTTGTGTTCTTAGTCAAGGTTTAAGTCCACACATTCTTCTCTGAATCAGATAAACAAGTGTATGTGTATCAATGATTTGTGTTCCTATTCATTTGACTCTCCATTTACAGTTTTCTAGTCACTTCTCAACATTCTCACTGACGTAGTTGGTTGGGTTAGCGTGTAGGAGGCGTGTGCATCGAAATCAGACGCCATGCATCTCAACTGTATTTATTTATGTATGCATCGATGTATGAGAATAGAGGCCAGATACTAACCATCTCTTATTCCTAATCTGAAATAAAATTTTTAAATTCTATCCACTCACCTTATTTTTGATCTTCATGCTTACCTAATAACTTATTTATCCATTGAATAACACTTACCTATTTGTTTACCACACTCCTAGATCATTCCTTCCAGTTTCCAAGTTTTTAGTTATATTTCAATTAGTTTCTATTAGTGGAAAAATACACAAACCTTTACTCTTTATTTTATTCATTTCCACCAAATTGTCTAAATACTCACTTACTTACTTACTTACTTACGCCTGTTGCCCCCAATGGAGCATAGGCCGCCGACCAGCATTCTCCAACCCACTCTGTCCTAGGCCTTCCTTTCTAGTTCTATACAGTTGTTATTCATTCTTCTCGTATCTGTTTCCATTTCTCGGCGTAATGTGTTCTTTGTTCTTCCTCTTCTCCATTGACCATCAGGATTCCAAGTAAGAGCTTGTCTTGTGATGCAGTTGGGTGATTTCCTCAATATGTGTCCTATCCACTACAAGCGCTTCTTCCTGATTTCTTCCTCCGCTGGAATCTGGTTTGTTCTCTCCCACAGTAGGTTGTTGTTGATAGTGTCTGGCCAACGGATCCGGAGTTGTCTAATCAACTCAAGTTTTTGATATTTTCTTCCTTCCTTTTTCTTCAAATCAATTGGTGAACGGTTGCTCAAAATCGTGGATTGGTTGAAGTTAGACATTAACACCGTTGGATGCTGGCCAGCCCAGTGGTCTATCGGTCAAGTGTTCTGGCGCGAGACTGGTAGGTCCTGGGTTCGAATCTCGCAATTTCGGGATCGTGGATGAGCACTGCTGAGGAGTCCCACAATGGGACGAAACGGCTGTCCAATGCTTCCAGGTTTTCCATGGTGGTCTAGCTTCCATTGACTCATGATTTCAACTATCAAATCAATATTTCAACAATAAAATTCAAAGTGTGTTGAGAATTAATAAAACGCTGACACGTTCAGTTATTCAACATTGGTGGTGAAGACGTCGAGAATAAAAATAATGGTAATAAACTCAAAAAAGAAAGGAGAAAACTCGACGATTAAGAATGAGACAATGTAAAGGGGAAAAGATATTGAAAGCAACAATTAAATTTGTTCTCTTTATTAGGATTGTATTACACTATTCTGATTGGTTTATATTTATTCGTCATTAATACTTATATGTATAGACAGTAGTATATATAGATTGTCTGAAATTCTAAAGAGATTTGGAATACTTGGCAACAATTTCAAATTACTCACTGAACACTCAATAACATTCAATACAGTCATATATATGTGTGAAACCCTTTCACAGCAGACGAATTTTGTAACCAAGTCGACTTAAATTAGCATCGGAAAGCATACATATCATATAGTGTACATATATATAGAATCATTTCAAAGAAGAATGAAAACAACTTTAAATCATTTTCATTGTCATAATAAAACAAAGAAATGGTAAGTTGAGATATTGTACTTTCTTAAGTGAATAAATGAATTTTCATAGTTAAAAGCGTGTACACCCACGACCACGAATCTCGCGAGGTGAGGTCGTGGATATGCACTGCTGAGGAGTCCCATATTAGGACGAAGCGGTCATCGAGTGCTTCCAGGTTTTCCCTGGTGGTCTAGCTTCAATTGACTCATGATTTCAACTATGAAAATACTAAATCTCGACAAAAACCCCTTCTGATAATAAATGAATTGTTCAGGAGTGTTAGGAATGAAGTGATTTCATACTTTGATTTAGCAACTTATGAGTTCGATAATATACCCATAACTCATATTGAGGTTATAGAGAAGAATTATAACTTTGGAGAATAATCTAGTTGAAACTGCATTGTCCTAGCTGGATTATTTAATCATGAAGTATTCGCTGTTTTTTTTAGGTAACACTGACAGGACAAACTTCAGAAAGAAGTATGATATTAGAATATTTTCATATATATCTTACAGTTGTTTTGTTAACGATCAATATGACTATTAGTTGTCAGCATTTGTCCTACGACAGTCTAATTGATTGTCTTTCCACTTGAATGGATTGATGGTTTTACTATTTTCATAGTTGAAATCATGAGTCAATTGAAGCTAGACCACAATGGAAAACCTGGAAGCACTGAACGGTCGTTTCGTCCTATTGTGAGACTCCTCAGTGGCAGTGCGCATCCACGATCCCGCCTCGCGAGATTCGAACTCACGACCTATCAGTCTCGCACCAGAGCCCTTAACCGATAGACCACTGAGCCGAACGGTATCCAACGGTGTTAATGTCTAACTTCAACCAAACCCACGATTTTGAGCGACCGTTCACCAATTGTCTTCAGGTTTTACTATTGTCTACAGTTTTGTTGGATCTGTTATGATATCTTCAATAATTATTGGCTGACCTGAATAATAAGCTTTTCCAAATTCTTTGATCTTTGTTAATTTGTCTATACCCAGGAATCAATTTCATTACCTTTCGACACTTTAGACATGGTTTTTGAAGAAAGTACTCTACAAATGCATGACATATGCAACATAGTAGTAAAAAATATTTACATATGTATTTGAGAAGAGAGAGCTGGTTTCAATGTTTTACAAACCTGATATTAAAGGTTGTTTTTTTAAACTGAACACTTAGTATTGTTTGTTTGAATCTTCCCATTGATGCTTTTGGACTGCAACTGGTCAGTCTCTAATTGGCATATGTGCATACTGTGCGTATTGTCTCAATATAGAGACTGACCAGTAGCAGTCCAAAAACATCAATAGGAAGATTCAAACAGACAATACTAAGTGACTTCAAACTTCACCCGATTGCACAAGCAAGTGGCTATCAGGACTCAGTGGCCGAGTGGATAACGCGATGGCGTTTGAAGCGAAAAGTACTGGGTTTGAGTCCCAGAATGAACATCAACTGTGAGATGCAGGTACATCGAGCTGAGGAGTCTGAAATGGGACGAAACGCGCGTCCTGGATTCCACCACTAACCACTATCCATCTTTGCTAACCATGAACACCTAGTGGTTACATGAAAGAAAAAAATCGATGTGAAGCGTTTTGTTAAGTTTTCAGTAAACTATTTAATCAAAATTCTACAATCAGTGTTTAAACATTTATCTTCTATAGTGATATTGTAAATTCTAGCGTCAAACGTAGACATTCAAAGATGTCACTACTTTCAGCTACTACTCTTTTGTTATCAAACTTACTTACTTACATGCTTACGCCTGTTACCCCTGATGGAGGAGCGTAAGCCGCTCACCAGCATTCTCCATCTAACTCCACCTGTAGCTCTTCTGGGGCTACTGCCAGCCTCAAACCTGGTTAAAAAAGGAGGGTTGGGCATAGGGTCGGCAACCTCATTACATACAAAACAACCTTGCTAAAAAACACTAACGAGAATAAACAATTTGTTACCAAACATTGGTATCTAATTTAGACTCGATGTATCTTCTCATTTATTAACTTTTTTATTGAACAATAAATATACTTTAAAATTCATAGGGTTACAATGTGTCAATAAAGTGATTATCCTCGAGAAATATCATGAAAAGTAAAACTGTCAACAGTTTATAGATCTGGACGTTATGATGTTCAATCAGTCCAGTTTGAATCAACAGTTGGTCTTCATCAGGAAGTCTCCTTCGCTTGATCATTATCAGAGTTGTGAGGAGTCTCATACTATGACAGAACAGATGTCTAGTGCTATCTGGCTTTCAGTAGTATTCTGATTGAAATGAATTTGTGATATTCTAATTAGCAAATTTTGTTTCGAGAATTTAAGATATTTTCATAGTTGAAATCATGAATCAATTGAGGCTAGACCACCAGGGAAAACCTGGAAGCACTGGACGGCCGTTTCGTTCTATTATGGGACTCCTCGACAGTGCGCATCCACCATCCCGCACTCGCAAGATTCGAACCCAGGACCTACCAGTTTCGCGCCGGAGTAATTAACCGATTTGAGATATGTCAGTTTATATCGGATTTTGGAAGGATTTCTAAATATGGAATTTATTGAGAACTAAAATTAGTTTCCAAAGTTCCATAATTCTGAAGCAGTTCCAGACTGAGAAGAAAATAGATCTGTATAGTCTCGTAAAACTAACTACATTTTAGGTTTGATTTCAATTTCAGTAAAATAAGGCATTTGAAAGTAATGACTGTACGAGACTAGAGAGCTTCGTACTGTCCTTCTTTCAAAAGTAACTTGATCTTAATTAGGCGTAGGTCACCTCCCAGCACTCTCCATCCAACCCTGTCATGTGCAATCCTTTCCAGTTGATATTCATTCTTTTCACATCTGCTTCCCATTCCCAATATAGTATGTTCTTCGACCTTCCTGTTTCCGGTTTCCCTTCAGGATTCCAACTCAGCGCTTACTTCGTGATTCAGTTCGATAATTTCCAAAATAAATGTGTCCTATCCACTTCGAACATCTTTTACGAATTTCCTCTTCAACTGAAAGCTGGTTTGTTCTTTCCCACAGTAGGCTGTCGGTGACGGTATCCGGCCAACAGATATTAGCGCATCTTGCGTAAACAACCGTTTATACATACTTGTACATTTTCAATGACAGTCGTAGTAGTTCTCCAAGTTTTATCTCCGTACAGTTAGACATAAACACCATGGGATGCCGGCTCAGTGGTCTATCGGGTAAGTGCTCTGGTGCGAGACTGGTAGGTCCTGGGTTTGAATCTCGCGGGGCGAGAACATGGATGCGCACTGTTGAGGAGTCCTACAATAAGACAAAACAGCTGTCCAAGGTTTCCAAGTTTCCCCTGGTGGTCTAGCTTCAATTGACTCACGCTTTCAACTATGAGAACCGTATTAACTAGTAATACTAATGTGTAATATATCTTTATTTTTATATTTCAGGATATTTCATTTCATATCATTTATATTATGTTTGACTTTACTCTTATATCGAACATTTGAATGGTTGAAAGCTTATCATTTATTCAATGATCATTATCATATCAATGGATTAATTGACCATTTCCAAAATTCACATTTAAACAAACAGAATATGAATCATGAAGAGCATCATCAACACCATCATGATTATCATCATCATCACCAACATCATCATCATCATTATCATAAGGATAGTATAACAACTAATGATAATACAACATTAATGGAACCAAATGTGATCATTATTCTGTGCAATATTAATCCAATAAGGTAATTTGAAATTGATGGCGGTTAGATGTTTTCAATTGTTGTTGTTTATTTGTATCTTCCTATTGTTATATTTAGGACTGTCAGTGAATTTAAGCTTCACCCCCATTGCACAAGCATGTGGTTATCAGGGTTATGTAGATAAGTGGATAACGTGATAGCGTTTGAAGTGGACGGTACTGAGTTGAAGTCCCAGAGTGAACAGCAAATAAGGGATACAGGTATATCCAGCTAATGAGTCCCAAATAGGACGAAACGCGAGTCCTGGATTCCATTGCTATCTATTTATACACGTATGATACACGTGAAGAGAGTTTGTCAGCTAGTTAGTAGTTATGTCATGTTGTTTAATGGTATTGTAGACAAATCGTAAAGAGGAAGGGGAATAGTTTGATACTTGATTTCAGGTTTACTGGAATATAAGTGATAATACAATAATTGATCGTTATCTTTTCGAAAGAATATTCTGGAACAGTGAACAAGATTATATTTGCGATGTTACATGGTTGAAATTAAGTATTCCAGAGATCTCTTTTGAAAATATAATAATGATCAGAAAGACGTTCTTCGTGGATATTATAGTAGTTTAATAGTTGAATTCATAGGTCAATTAATACCAGACTACCGTGGAGAACCTGAGATCACTAGACAGCTGTTTCATCCTAGTATAGGGCTCCCCAACAGTGCGCATTCACGATCCCACCCGCGGTATTCAAATCCAGAACCTATCGGTCTCACACGAACGTCTAACCTCTAGACCATTGGGCTGACATCTAACAATGTTAATGCCTAACTTCAACCAATCATTTGTATTCGACAAAATCTCTTTCATGTATTCTTGACTTCCTGTTACTTTCAAATTGATTGTTCATTATTTTAACAATAATTTCCTTTTCCTTTATTTTTGATACAGACTACATTATTGTTATCATTGTTACTACATTTGTATAGAGTTTTAGTTCTTCGATTAAGATTAAGTCATATTTTTCAACTGAACTCAAATCTGATTGTTGTCCGATTGATAATCAATGATTGCATCGGCACTTCACTTTTTTCGATGGGTTATTTAAAACTGATTGATCATTGCCTAGTGACTAATGTCATGTATATCAAGTTCTTTTATTGTTGATCGAATTCTATCGAGCAAAATGTAATATGACCACCAGTCTAAGTAACTCGACATAATGTAGACTATGTTGTCATGTAAGGTAATGTCTGGATCGAGTTCATCA
This sequence comes from Schistosoma mansoni, assembly GCF_000237925.1. Taxonomy (NCBI): domain Eukaryota; kingdom Metazoa; phylum Platyhelminthes; class Trematoda; order Strigeidida; family Schistosomatidae; genus Schistosoma; species Schistosoma mansoni. The sequence continues at coordinate 41,923 of NW_017385991.1, read as the reverse complement.
GGGAGCATGCATCAGTTCGTTTAAGATTAAAGGTACACCTTGTTGATAAGTACCAAATCGTACGAAATCTAGCTTCAGGATTTCCTTCAACCACCACCTTAGTGTATACCTTTCCATGGATCTTTATTGTGAAATCAAAATATCATTCTTCTAAGTACATGTACATGTACAATATCAAGAAATCTGACGAAAGACATTTAGATTTGAATAACAGTCACCTTGATTAGAATTCATAACTCTACTGCACTTTCGCTTAAATGAAAATATCACATGGAGACAATCGAATGTATCTGAATACAAAATTACAGAATCTCTTAATAAAATCTGAGAACCATACAGTAAATACTTCATTTGCAAAATGTCAATCAATCGTCTCAGACTTCATTGTTCCTTCGTTACCACAGCAACCATTCTCTGTTCTCGTTTGTCGTTTCTTAGATCTTTTTAACCTTCTGCTGCCAGATATTTCTTTTTCGATTGGTGATACATACTACTTATATCTATCGACATCAGTAGAACACACCACAAATCTAGCAGCTCAACAGTTTCAAAGAACTTAATAAAAATTATGAAAATGTAATAACTTAATTTTCTTCATGTTGGGACTTGTCAATTATTCCTTGTTGCCAATCATGGTAAACTTCTAAAACTTTGAGGTCACACATAATCTTATAGATACCTTGGTTTCTGTACAAAAATTATCTTGGAAGGTAAAGTTTCTTCTGTTCTTCCCGTCTTCTGTTTTCTACATAATTTTTCAGAGGGCTAGGATCGACGTTCAGGAATTTAGCTTCAACATACATGAGTTTACAGCCAATCAGTAAGACACAAGTTTATATACTGTGTTTTCAACTATAAGCTTGTATTCGAAAACATATGATTTTACTGAATTGTTTGGACAAAACTAGAAAGAACCCATTTTGAACATGAAATCTAATGACTGAAAGAGTAATGTCTTAACAACCAAGTCACTCAATAGGTTTTTCCCTTAATTTAAATTACTATAATTAAATAATTATTCAGTAGCATTTATTCCTGTAATAATATTCAGTAGTTGTCCAAGTATTGAAAAGAACATGAATTTAGACAGTACAACTGTTATAATAACTATTTAATAGTTGAATTCATGAGTTGATTAAAGCTAGACCATCATGGGAAACCTGGAAGTACTAGACGGCCGTTTCGTTCTAGTATGAGACTCCTCAGTAGTGCACATCCACGATCTCGCACTAAAGGGACTCGAACTCAAGACCTTCCCTGTCTCACGCAAACGCTTAACCTCTAGACTATTCATACAGCAAGTTCTATTTCACAATATCACCTTTACTATTGTATAATACAATCGATTTGGTATACACCTGATGGCTTGATAGTAGATAATAGTTAAGAGTAAATGAATGCGAATATTGATTTGTGATAGTAATACTGAAATTAAAACCTTGGGCTATTTGTTCTTTAGATTGTTAACCAATATCTAGCAATATAAAAGTGTAATCCATATTAATTAAGCTGTGGTTTCCAAGACTTCATTTAATCTTATTTGAGACTGGTCAGCTGGATATACCTGCATCCTACAGTTGATATTCAATCGGACACTCGAACCAAGTACCATTCATTTTAGGCGCCATCAAGTTGTCCACTTAACTTTTCGAAGTGAACGGTACTGGGTTCGGATTTCAGAGTGAACATCAACTCTGGGATGCGGGAATATTCAAATGACGAGTCCCAAATAGGACGAAAAGCACGTCCTATATTTCACTGTTAGCCACCATCCATCTCTGCTTATAATGCTTGTGAATTAATGATAATATCGAGAGAATCCTCACAGCATGTACATATGCCAATAAGAGACTGATCAAATGAAGTCCTAAGCATCAGTGAGAAGTATCAAATAAATAATACAAAAATAAATTAAAATTTACACCTATGTTTGATATAAGCTCAAAATTCTATTCGTAAATCGTTGAGCTTTAGAAAGAAATTACAGTTTGTCGAAATTACTTGACACTAAGTTTAATTTGATGATCTATTTATTGGAGGTTTATGTTTTGCATTAACAATAGCTGGAGAATGTCAACAATTGTTCCATATTAACCTGGAATCACATAATTAATTCAAGAAACAAATAGGGCCATTCTAATCTCCTGGTGAAGGTTATACTGTGGTGTGAGTTGCCTACATCCACATTAATAGTATGGTCAGGCAGAGAATGTATTTTGGTAGAAGATTGGTAAGGAAAGAACGAAAACGAAATGCAATCGGTACGAAAATGCATGAACAATAATAATCGGAGACTATGGACTGATATTTGCAGAAGGAATGGTCAAGATTGAGACAGTTGATTGATAGTTTGCAAATGAACTGATTACTGTATGGTTGTCAGATTTTGGTGAGATAATTTTCGTGTCAATTATATTCGATTGACGCCGTTCATCTTCTTGTACACTATAATACCTCTAGATCGTAGAGTAGGAAATCAATGGTCCCTATTTTAACTGGCCAATTAATGATATTTGTGTCAACACCATCATGTTCTGTCAGTTATATCCCTTTCATTTCAAACCTACTTGGACTATATTGATTACTAGAAATTTAGATATTTTTCGAGAAGCTGGTCTCTAGCTACCGTATTATGATAAGAGGTTTGTGAAGATTGTTCTGTTTGGAAATAGTTTATAGCAGCTCACATACAATTGAGTTTGTTCATATTTAATTTGATTAAATCATTTTGTTAACTTATTGAACGGATAAGGTCATTCGTACAATAACAACCTATTTATGCTATTGTATCTTTATAATGTTACACTTGTATGAACATATATGCTTGAGCATTGCTTACTGCCTACACATATATTCAATCTGCTAGCATTACTATTAATTGCTTAACTGACTCGATGATTCATTCATTCCCATATGTATATCCTATGTACTGACTCGTTGACTCGCTCGCTTATTCGCTTGCTTTTCGGCACTACTCTTTTATGCTTGCTTAACGTGCCTGTAATTCCGGATATCTGTGCTGTTCTATGATCCCTTTTTATCTGATTCATATATCTGATACATTTTCCATCCCATCCCCGTCGCCAGTTGTTATAACGTATGAGTGCCCAGTTGTTATATCGTGTGAACTCGTAATATATATAACGTGCAATTAGAGAGGAGTGAATTTATTGATCGGACGCAAATGATACTTGAAATCGTACGAGCAGTCTTGATTGCGTATCGGCCCTGCTATATGCCTAGCCCAGCCAGTTGAGTCCAGAACACAAATAACAGCCTCGGCAATATGAATCATTATTTACAAACATACTGAGGTTTTATACAAACCAAAGTAATCAATAAACTGATTATAACTCAAGAATCGTATGATAATAAATCAAAGATTAAAATAAAGCTAATGATAAGAGAAATACGAATATGAATAGTTCAGTTACATAATAATTGTACAATAGGAAATACGCATATTACATTGATTCATAAATAGACCTCAGAGTTACCATTCGTAATTCACCGGGGGATATAACATATGGCTCATAAGGTATATATCTGATTGTCTAACTTATGTCATTAGTCAATCATAACATAGATTATCTGGCTACATTAGTTTTGTGGAGAGTATCCAAATGGTACTAGTTCAAGAGAAAAACTAAACAATAATTATAAACTCAATGGGGACTAACTTCAAAATAAGTTCTTGTAGTTCTAGTAATGAACAGTATTGATCATCAGGGTCCGACTATATAGGAAGTGTGAGAGCTATTATCGATGATATTATATTATTACTTTGTAATATTGTGAGAAAAATAGAGTAGGAAATATAGACTATCTGATTCCAACTCACTGAACATCAACTATGAGATGCAGGTACATCCAGCTGATGAGTTCCAAATAGGACGAAACACGCGTCCTGGATTCCACTGCTAGTCACCATACATCTCTGCTTATAATGCTTGTGAATTAAGGCAATATCGAGGCAATACGCACAGTATACAGATATGCCAATAAGAGATTGATCAATTGCAGTCCTAAACGTCAATGGGAAGATACAAGTAAACAATAACAACAAGTGAATTTAAGCTTCACCCCATTTCACAAGAAATTGGCTATGAGCACTCAGTAGCTGAGTGGATAACACAATGGCGTTTGAAACGAATGGTACTGGTTTTGAGTTCCAGAGTGAACATCAACTCTGAGATGCAAGTAAATCCAGCTGACAAATCCCGAATAGGACGAAACGTGCATCCTGGATTCCACTACTAACCATTATCCATCTTTACTCTGATATGTTGTTTATACTTCAAAGACTCATATAATTCACCTTTACAAATTAGTTGTATAGATTCTCTTGCAAAACATTTGTCTTGTTTTTTTTTTCACCTCTGATTGTATATCAAATATGCCAATATAGTTGATACATTGTGATCATATAACATAACCATTAGACTAAATGTAAATCAATCGGTTTTAGTAACTTTCAAATCTAAACCTTCTAAGTTGAGGAAAATATCTCTCCTGTTTGTCAATAAGACTTGAAGTTCTATATATTGATGTTATATATTGTACATTATTGATCGTTATGAAAGTACAAGTACAAGTACAGTTGTATATACCTTCCTTTTTTCTCACTAGTTACTGAATTGACAACAGGTCGTATAGTAAGAAATGACTGTCAAATTTTTATATTATTCATATGAATATAAAATAGAATTGTATATATTCGTCTTAACTAGTTATATTGAATCAGGTAGGAGTAATCTTAATTTTATTTAACTAAATAAAAAATAGAAAACATTTGAAAAAACACTGAAAATCGATTGAATAAAACGGTAGTGACGTTACTCATAAGTATTGAAAATAGATAAGAGAAATCTTATGTGATATATAGTGAAAAATGAATAAGAAAGACAGTGGTAGTAGTAGTGGTAGTAGTAGTAGTAGTAGTAGTAGTAATGAACAAAACACCGGTTGGAGACAATCGAATGTATTTAAGCAAAAATTACAGACTATCTCAGTAAATTCTGAAAACCAAACAATGAACAGTCAATTTGCAAATTAACAACCAATTGTTTCAATCTTCACTGTTTCTTCTCTTATTCCATTGCTCATGCATTTTCCAGACGATTGCGCTTCATTTCAGTTCTTTCCTCATCGGTCTTCTGCGAAAATACATTCTATGCCTGATCCACACCATATACTACTTATGTAGATATAAGTAGACCACACCACAGTAGTAGTGTTAGTAGTATTAGTGGTAGTACTGTAATAATAGTAGTGGTAGTAGCGGTAGTAGTAGTAGTGGTAGTGGTAGTATGAGTAGTAGTGTAGCGAACAAAGCACAAAA
>NW_017385991.1:15371-36382 GCF_000237925.1 Schistosoma mansoni | reverse complement strand
TTCTCTGGTTTCATTGTTTATGCGTTTTCGTATCGATTGCGCTTCATTTCTATTCTTTCCTTACCGATCTTCTGCCAAAATACATTCTGTGTCTAACCATCACTATATACTACTTATATGAATATAAGTAGACCACGCCACAGTAGTAGTAGTAGTAATAGTAGTAGTAGTCGTAGAAGTAGTTTTTATTGTTACACAACAAGGAATACAGAATCCAATTGTCATATAATCATATGATTATGATAAAACAAAAAAACTATTTAAAATGATTCGTAAATCGTTTTTTTCCATGTTTAAATAAATGACGATAATTGACGCGCGCATTTAATAAAATTTTAAATCGATTAATATTAGTAAGATAATGGAATGAAAATATAATCATACTAAACTATAAGCAGAAAGAAATAAAGATTAATTCTAACCCTTTTAATAGTTGAGTTCATGAGTCGACTAAAGCTAGACCACTATAGAAAACCTGGAAGTTCTGGACAGCCGCTTCGTCCTTGTATAGAACTTTTCAGCGGTGAGCATCCACGATACCGCCTTTCGCGATTCGAACCCAGCACCTTTTGGTTTTGAGTGCGAACGTTTAACCTCTTGACCACTGAGCCAGCATCCAACAGTGTTAATGTTTAACTTCAACCAATCTAACCTCATTCTTAAGCACAAAGTTTCGTTTTATTCTGAATTCATCTTAAACACTCGATAAGAATTATGGGAGTTTTCTCATACATTCGATAATGTGATAAACAGTAGAATTTATTATATGAATTTCATATGACATTCATCAGTCGAATAAACTTTCAGCACATCTTATATGAAGCACTAATTACTTTAAATATATATTGCCTGCATTACAGACGCTTGTCAACAAGGTATTGTCAGATTTTTTTAGATAACTGATATTCCGTTCAAGATTAGAATGTGCGCCCAAAACGTTATCAGGGAATTATTCAGACAGTGAATAATCATCTATAAGACTGAGATGTCTACAACTGACCGATCATTGAGTAGTGATCTATCTTATATCTACCTAATTGTGTATTACTGACTGAATTCTATCAATTGAGTTGTATTAAAAGAAGATCAGTCTGAGTGACTTGTTACTGGATGAACTATATTTAATTTTAAGTGATTGAACTATTATCTCCAACTAAGTAACATCCTGACATAGTGGATATGATGTTGGGTCACTTAAACTGGTGTTCCAACACTGCAACTTGATTTATAGAATTGGATCAGCATTAAGGGAATTAGATGATAATGGAACGGATCAAGATTAATATGATTATAAATTTCTTAATATTAGTTACCGGGCTGAAAATCAATAACAGATCAGAAACAAATCCTTTTTTGAGATGATATTTTCCATATCTACATATGACTATGATTTGTTTAAGCTTCATTGTATATTTATACTCTATGTCACACCTATGAAGTCATGATTATTATTTCGTCAAATATAGAAAATTACATATGGAGATGATAAACATGATCATTTTAAATGTTAACCATCAACTCACTTTGGTTGTTTTCTTCAAGGAATCTTGACTAAAACTAACTATTGAACTTACTACTTTGAATACCACTTATCTCATCGTAGATTTCATATGAACAGAATGAATGGTAATCTGCTTTTAGTCTGCCTAAGTATTATTTATTAAAATAATTACATCTTATATAGTTGTAATCATGACTCAATTAAAGCTAGACCACCATGAAAAGCCTGGAAGCATTGAACGGCTGCTTCGTCTTATTGTGGGACTCCTCATTAGTGAGCATCCACGACACCATCTCATGAGATTCGAACCCATGACCTATCGGTCTCGCACGCGAGCACTTAACCTCTAGACCACTAAGCTGACCGGTATCTAACGGTGTTAATATCTAACTTCAACCAATCCACGAAATTGAGTAACCATCCACTGCTGAGGAGCCCTACAATGGGACGAAATGGCCGTCCAGTGCTTCCAGGTTTTCCATGGTGGTCTAGCTTCAAATGACTCATGATTTCAACTATATAAAATTACTGAAATCTCCACACAAAAAACCTCTTCTCATAATAACATCTGTCAAATAGAGTATTACGATGTATATCACAGATTATTTTTCATACAGATAAGAAAGCATATCTATATGATTGACTGTTGAAACAAAAGATAAATATTCAAAATGATTGATGTTAGGTATTATTCGTTTATTAACCGAATGCAATGAATTATCTTTAAGTAAAGATAAGTCGTTGAATCATCAGTCATTTTAGTACGTTTCACATCATAATAATAATATGAATAATAGTAATGATAGTACTATTGTGGTGTAAGCTACTGGTCGATAGATATAAATAGTATGTATCGCCAATCGAAAGTGAAATACCTGGCAGCAAAAAGTTAAAATGATCGAAGACAAGTGAATGAGAACAGTGAATGATTGGTGTTGAGACGAAAGAATACGGAAATCTGAGACGATTGATTGACATTTTGCAAATGAAGTATTTACTGTATGGTTCTCAGATTTTATTAAGAGATTCTGTAATTTTATATTCAAACACATTTGATTGTTGCTACTTGTGTTCTCGTTCACTATATCATGAATATTGCTTTACTCAAAGAGGTGCTAGACAGATAAAAGACATCGTTATTACGCGCTAAGTGTATCAAAAAAAGATTTTTCTATATTTGTAGCATTAGCATCAATGCTATTGCCTCGAATCCTGCGAGGCGGGGTCGTGGATGCGCACTGCTGAGGAGTCCCACAATAGGATGAAATGGCCGTCCAGTGCTTCCAGGTTTTCCACGATGGTCTAGATTCAATTGACTCATGATCTTAACTATATAAAGTTATTGCCTCAAGTTATGTTCTTTTATTGTGACCGCTCTTGATGTTCTACGAATCGAATTGACTTTTGGACGGTGAATATGACCAGATGAATAGCCTACTCACCTACAATATTCCAGTTATATTTGGCCTGTAGTGACTAGTCCTATGTTAAGCCTACATAGGTTATTCTATCGTCCAGATAGACCAATTTACTCATTCTTCTTAAATCATATTTTGAACTTGTCAGTCATTCGCTTATAAACCTTGACTTTCCATGTAAGCGTATGTGTATGTAATTCTTAACTTACTCACCACATGTCTGTAACTTATTTTCATCTGACTATAAAATTGAGTAACGCTTGGTTAAACGCAGTTGGCTCAATTATCTTCTCCAATCCGTTTCGCTCCTGTCTCTTCTTCTCTCTTTCTTCGTTTCGTTTCTTCAATCGTCTTTGGATCGACGATTGTATGAATTACGCGTACTCGAAGTTCATTTTTGTATTTGACTTATTCAATTCCGTTATTCACTAATGTGATTTAAGTTGATGATTATATGCGAAGATTGGCGACATGTATTTTTGAATAGCTATCATAATACGATCTAAATTGGAGTCAGATATTCGGGCCATTAAAGTGATGAACCCGTCGACAACATCATCGTCCGATCTAATTGACGTCAAAATAACGGGTCACTAAAAGCCATATGATTTGATATAAAAACTTAAAACATTATTCGGTTTTCCCGTTATATCAGTTGATCTTTATTCCACTGACACAATGTAACTCATCAAATTCACAATTTTACCAGGAGCCTACGATTTTTTTATTATTTTCATTTAATAGTTAAATTCATGAGTCAATTGAAGCTAGACCACTATGGAAAACCTAGAGGCACTGGAAGATCGTTTCGTCATAGTATGGGATTCTTCAGCAGTGCGCATGCACCATCCCTCATCGAGAGGTTCGAACCCAGGACTTATCAATCTCGCACGAGGACGCTTAACCTCTAGATCATTGAGCCGGCACCCAATCTATATTATTACCGAAAATCGCCAATTATCAACCACTAAATATTACGAGGATTTTATATTTTCTAATGCAAATTAATTTTATTCATATAATTTGATTTCCCATAGAATCATTGAGAGAATTGTTGAGATACTGTAGCCAAAGTATTATGAATCATAAGTCTTCGATACAAAACTCTGTGACAATTATCACTAAATATTTAACAATAAAGAAAAACATTGACATATAGGAGAATGCTTGTGGGAGGCCTATGCTCAATTTGGGGTAATAAACGTAAATAATTATGTAAGTCACTAAGTAAGTAAACTATTATTGTTCTACAACAGCATCATCAACGTCCACTTCAGATAACAATAAAAGATTTACAATCAATCTATATGGATAAGAGGAGACAATTCATCTAGATGTCAAGTAATGATAGTCCTTCAGTTGAATCTTAACTAAAATAGAACTAGTGACAGCTTTTATTTGAGTTATTCCAATAAGGTTTCACAACTTTAACACAATAATGTTCCCTCTATAATAGTATACAGAAGCATGTATTGTTCGACAAACTAAATCTTTGTTCTTTTCATAACTGACCTTTTTTCGTCTGATCAGTTTGCTTCTATCACTAATAGATTGTAAGCGAAGATTGATAGTGGCTAGGAGTTAAATCCAGGATGCACGTTTCGTCCTATTTAGGACTCGTCAGCTGAATGTACCTGCATCTCGGAGTTGATGTTCACCCTGGGACTCGAACCCAGTACTTTTCGCTTTAAACGCTATCACGTTATCCACTCAGCTACTGAGTGCTCATAGCCAATTTCTTGTGAAATGGGGTGAAGCTTAAATTCACTTGTTGTTATTGTTTACTTGTATCTTCCCATTGACGTTTAGGACTGCAATTGATCAATCTCTTATTGGCATATCTGTATACTGTGCGTATTGCCTCGATATTGCCTTAATTCACAAGCATTATAAGCAGAGATGTATGGTGACTAGCAGTGGAATCCAGGACGCGTGTTTCGTCCTATTTGGGACTCATCAGATGGATGTACCTGCATCTCAGAGTTGATGTTCATTCTGGGACTCAATCCTTCTTTTTTCTTCTTATCAGTTTATAATAATAATAATATATTCTGAAAATAATAAACACAGAATTCACACCAGTTTACAGGCATGATCAATTGGATATAAATAACAACATTAGGTGGAGAACAAACATGTGATATAAGATTGTTTTAAGTTTGCTAGTTCAGTCATTGTTAAGTAGTTTATTTATGACATGTCTCACGGCAATCCAATGCATCAGCAGGGAACTGTAAAGTTTTTCTCAAAAGGATAGCCTGATGATTTATAAACGTTGTTCTTTAAGGTTATTTCCAGTGCCAGGAAGAGTTACTGATAATCATCTACAACTAGAAAAAGTAAAATTAAAACAGAAAGCACGGAACAACAAAACAATGATTGTCAAAATATATGTTGGTCAGATTTACCACTGTTCATATTAGATATTATTCAAACAAGTTGAGGTTGCTAGGGACAGTGTTAACGTAAAGTGACAGCAGGTGAAGTGGTTAAACATTTAAAGTTCCTATAATCTCACTTGTGGAGTAAGATACACTTACAGGCGCTAAAACATTTAATGCATTTTCAGAGGAGGAGTATGCATCAATACAGCGAACAAACAATAGGAGAAATTTTATTGGACAGTTAGTTTGTGGTAGATTATTTCAGAGTCTAAAAAATTTACAGATAAAGTAATTCATATTAGAGAGAAGATGTGGAATATGTTTGTGTTATGCTTGTGGCCGAGTGGATGACTTGCTAATGTGTGACTTGATGAGACCCCCAATCAGAGAGCAACGAATTATCGACTGGAACAGTGACACACGAAACCGTACGAGCAGACTAGAGTGTTAACCGGTCCTGCGATCTGCCTAGCTCAACCAGTTAAGTCCAAAACACTAATAACAGCCTCAGTGGTATGAATCGTTGTATTTCAAACATACTGAGTTTATATACCAACCAAACAGACCATATCAACCCATAAAATAGATAATAACATTTGTACAATATTTAGCCGAATGTGGCTGTGAATAGGAGGAAAGTAATCAATAGACTGATGATAACTCAAGAATCGTATAATAATAGTTCAAAGGTTAAAATAAAGTTAATGATAAGAGGAACAATGAATATGATTAGGTTAATTACAATAGGAAATATACATATTATATTGATCAATAATTAATCCTCAAAAATTACCATTCATAATTCTTTTTCGGGATACAACAGTTTATTTCACTAGTGACAAGCAATTACAAATGTTGTAATATAAAGTTTCTATATATTGAATCACTTTTGTTGGATATAATGGATAGTTTGTTAAGTATTTTGAAAAAGAGGAAGATAAAATTTAGTTTGAGTCCCCTCTTCTATATATAGAAGAATCAGAGGCGACTTGATTACAGTTTTCAAATTGCTTAATGACAAATTTGCACCTGATATGCCCTCATTTTTCTTGTCTTCCAAAACAGAAAATCTACGAGGACACTCCAAAAAAGTTCACAAGCCCCGAACGAATTACTTGTCATCTGACTACTGACTTTCCAATCGAATAATCAACGAGTGGAATTCATTACCTCAGCACGTGGTTGAGGCTCCATCCGTCGACTCCTTCAAAAGAAAGTTGGATCAGCTGAGAGACCATCATTGCCAGGACTAGCACAGGCCATCAAGCCTCCTTTTCTTTTCCAAACTGATACTGAATCCATAACAATATAAATGAATCAAAGTTGAAAGAGAATCTATTGCATAGTTACTAATTAAGTTACCTTTATTGATTTTTCTTTTTCTTTTTTCTTTTTTTTTGTTGATTTCCTTAGATTATCTGCTTTATTTTCATTATATAATGGAAGTGATATTTATACTTATTTAATTAAAAAATATGGTAAAATTGATATAATCAATCTATTAAATGATACATATTTAACATCGGAACAAATGAAACTTATGGCACATCCAATTTCTTCAACATTAAAAAGGTAAATTATTTCTGTTCTCACAAAAGGGGTTTTGTGGAGGTTTTAGTAATTTTATATAGTTAAGATCATAAGTCAATTGAAGCTAGATCATCGTGGAAAATCTGGAAGCACTGATAGGTCCTAGATTCGAATCTCATGAGGCGGGAACGTGGATGCGCACCGTTGGGGAGTCACACACACACACACGTTTTCCATAGTGGTGGCCTAGCTACAAGTAACTCATGATCTTAACTATATAAAATATTTCTATTCTTTCTTTTTTAACTTTTATTTAATATTAAAATGCTTCATTATGGTGGAGTTTTGTTCCCTGAACTGGATGGTTTGAATGTGAAGCTTTCATCGTTCTTCTGAACAACATCATCAGTATAAACTACGGGTAGAAGTGAAGTGTTTGAATTTCTCCATATGTTGTGCACAGCTTGCCCTGTACACCACGATATTGATTAGTTTTTATTGATCTTAAATCTATCATTGTTTATTTCTTTGTTTTGGTTATATCTCCCATTGGTTTGATTTTTGTTTGTATGTTTCTTCACTATTTCATTAAGATGCTTTATATATAGTGTAACAGAATTGGGATAATCATATTAGTGAAGATGTGTGGTATTTTCTATCTGCTTACTAATGTTTAGTAAGTAATGAGCCACATCCGGGGTCTTTCATCTAAAGGTTTAATCCGTAAGTCAGTGGAGAAATGTAAGGAGATACAGTCCCATGGTAGCTTGTGATCAACAGTAAGTTCATACTTCATTTGCTTCTTTAGGATCCTGGAGCTCATGTGCGCTATTAGTTTGGAATCAGTTTTTTTTCAACTCCCCTAGATGGATCCTCCATATCCATCAACACGGTTAAAGCACCAAACATTTGCTCTTCGTCCTCTCAATTTCGTAAACAACATCCTTACCGTGAGAAGGCATTGAGGAGGACTTCCCTATCAGCGTGTGTATACTCGTGGCCATATGAGATCATTTATGGAGTGAGAGAGTGAGCAGACTCACCCCGCCCCACCACATTCTCATAGAACTCATTCGCAAACGGGCAAATAGTCAATATTATCATAACATTTCAAATCGACAAAATAAATTGTATTATCATAGTTGAAAGCGTGAGTCAATTGAAGCTAGACCACCATGGAAAACCTGGAAGCATTGGACGACCGTTTCGTCCTATTGTTGAACTCCTCAGCAACGGCCATCCACGATCCAACCTCATGAGATTCGAACCCAAAACCTATCAGTCTTGCGCGCGAGCGCTTAACCTCCTGATCACTGAGCTGGCCAGCATCCAACGGTGTTAATGTCTAACTTCAACCAATGCACGAAATTGAGCGACACATCCATCATTGTCTTCAGTGAGTTACTACCTCACAACAGACTCGGTTGAACTCCACTAGTCATTGTTTATCACTAGAACTCCTGGATGTACTTCTCGAAGTCAGTATTAGTTCATACTTAGTGTTAATAAATTTACCTATAAACAGATTTAACTAACAGTAGAGTTATAAAATAATACTCACTACTTACACTGGTCAGTAATATAAATCTACATCAGTTGAAACATAAAAAAATTGTTCCCCCTATCCCCAGCCCCACACTCTCCCCCACAAAATGATTTGTTGCTAGATTTATGTTTAATTTAATTGTTTATTAATAGTAGTTTAAAGCACCTACATGAAATACTTTTATTGTTTTAAATAAATAAAAATTAGTCAAGGGGAAACTTTTAATTCCTTTAATAAAACATATTCGAGAGGAAAAGTGTTTCTTTTTTCTTTTGTTCAGATTTACAAATAAATAAATTTAATATCAGAAGGGGGTTTTGTGGATATTATAGTAATTTTAATAGTTGAGATCATGAGTCGATTGAAGCTAGACCACCATGAAAAACATGGAAACACTGGACGGTCGTTTCATCCCATTGTGGAACTCCTCAGGAGTGCGCATCCATGACCCCGCCACACGAGATTCGAACTCGGGACCTATCAGTCTCGCACGCGAGCGCTTAACCTCAGAGCCTGTCGGCCTCAAACGGTGTTAATGTCTAACTCCAACCAATCCACGAAATTGAGCGACACATCCACCATTGTCTTCAGTGAGTTACTATCTCACAACAGACTCAGTTGAATTCCACTAGTCACTGCTTCCCATTAGAACTGCAGGAAATATCTATTGAAGCTTAATATTTATACTTCTAAAACGAGGATCCACTACAATTCCTACAACGCAAAGTAAGAACACCAAGATCGGCACAAGTGGAGACTTATTAACCCCAAAACACTACGCCGACGACCCTAGTCGATAATGCACTGATAACATATCAATATTTCACTCAATTGATTATGAATTAGAATAATATTACTTGTATGAAAAATGCCCTGAGTTATAACAAATCACATGCAATGTGTCATGTTGAGCTTAGTTCATATTATTGTATCTTGGGTGAACATCACAAGCGAATGAAATAATGTTATACTGAATAAAACATCCATATCTCCTTGTTTTGGGGAAAATGTTGACAGTTTTGTGGAAATTTCGGAGAAGCCACAACAGAAAACTTAGGGGAATTGGCACAAAAGCCAGGTTTGTTGTGAGGTATCAACTCACTGAAGACAATAAAGGATGTATCGCTCAATTTAGTGGATTGGTTGAAGTTAGACATTAACACCGTTGGATACCGGTCAGCTCAGTGGTCTAGTGGTTAAGCACTCGCGTGCGAGACTGATAAGTCCTAGGTTCGAATCTCGTGAGGTAAGATCGTGGATGCGCACAACTGAGGAGTCCCAAAATTGGATGAAACGACCTTCCAGTGCTTCCTTGTTTTCCATGTTGGTCTAGCTTCAATTATATAAAATTTTAAATGTTTGTTTTACCTCATTAACTATTCATCATTATCAAGGTCAAACAACTAATTTATTAACAGATGAAACATGAATCTTATTCTATTCTTTTCAATGTGTTTTTTTGTATATGTGAAAGGTTGAGAATGTGCAGTATAGAGATACCTAAAAAGGATATAGAATTGTAAAAGGTAAAAAGAATCCAATAAAGAAAACAAGCCTTAAGTGTGTTTTCTTGGGGGGTGGGGGAGGTTATTTAACCAAAACCGATAATCCTGACGGTCATGATCTAATTTACTGTTCTTACTTTTTTTTTCTTCATGAGGTCACAACACTTTCATTCATTCATTCATTACAGGTAATAAGGGGAATATGTATCTAACAGGGTGATAGGAGCATGAATTTTTTACATTTAATGTTATAATATGATTTAGTTGAATTGATTCTCTAGAGATTTCAGTAATAAGTTTGAATAAAATTTTCCTTTGCTTAAATTCCCCCCCCCCATAATTATTTATTTTATAAACGATATACCATTAGAGGGGTCATTCATAAGAGGTAAGTATTCTATATATATATTCTAGTGAATATTTGTTTATGATTACTTAGAAACTAAGACTTAATATATTTCATTTCAATCACAAATGTGTAGTCTGTTGAGTTATTAGATTCAAATAGATTCAAATGCCCCGGTACGGTCGAGAGTGGGGAGATTCCGCTCTCCCTCTCCAAATGCTCTTACATAGCCACGCGTATATAGCCTCTGCCAGGAAAGTCCTACTCATTGCCTTTTCACACCACGGGTGTTGTTTACCAAAATTGAGAGGACGAAAAGCGAATGTCTGACACGGCGTGTCCACCTAGGGGAGTTGGAAAACCCTGATTCCAAACCAATGTACACATGGGCCTCAATATCCTGATAGAACAAATAGCGTACGAATCAATCGTTGGTCACTGGCTACCATGGGACTGCATCTCCTCACAATGCTCCACCGCATTGTGAATTAGACCTTTAGGTCGAAGGCTCCTAGTGTGGCCCCCTAAGAGACCACCTGCTTCAGTTTGGGCACCTGGGCAGTATCACAGCCCTCACACAGATAGAATGAGATTTGTGTGGTGCATATATATCTGGTGCCACTTTGTACCAATATATATGTGTTTTCCAGGTTTTCAACGATGGTCTAGCTTACGTTGACTCGTAAATTCATCTAATAGAATTCATATCTCTTTTTTTAATGTTCAATTTGTTCCGATCTTTACTCAATAGTTAATTTGTATCATTTCAGTTGTCAATATGATGATGATCAATGTACAATTAATGATTTTATTTCAATATTCACAATACATGGATGGTGTTATCAATTTCATTTGAATATTTCCAGAAGTAAGACAGATTTTGATGCTTTAACCTTAAGACGTTTTCTTTTTCCTGAATTTCAATATTGGTAGTTAAGTTTCTGCTAGAAAACTGAAAACTTGAAAGACCTGAACGGCTGTTTCTTCACAGTATGGGATTTATCAGTGGCGCACGTCGACAACCTGGTTGATGAGTCCCATACTGGTATGGAAGAGCCATTCATTATTTCATAGTTTTCAACAGTGATCTAGCCTAAATTAGCTTGTGACTTACACTATGAAAATTCTCCAATATCTACAAAACTCACTGTTATTACACATACAATCTCAATGTGAATTGTGATCCATCAGGAGTTCCTATCTCATAGTTAGGGATTTTGTCATCAAACTGTTTATAACTCTTCTAGTAGTATTCATTATAAACAAATTTCGTATATCAGGAGGGGGTGTTGTGGAGATTTTAGTAATTTCATGGTTGAAATCATGAGCCAATTGAAGCTAGACCAACATGGAAAATCTTAAAGCACTGGATGGCCATTTCGTCCTATTGTGGGATTGTGGACTGGTTGAAGTTGGATGCCGGCTCAGTGGTCTAGAGGTTAAGAGCTCACGCGTTAGACTGATAAGTCCTGGGTTTGAATCTCGTGAGGTGGGATCGTGGGTGTGCATTGCTGAGGAGTCCCACAATAGGACGGGACAGTCGTCCAGTGCTTTGAAGTTTTTCATGTTGGTCTAGCTTCAATTGACTCATGATTTCAACTATAAAATTTCGTATATGTTTAGATTATTTAGTAGTAAGCATTGTTATATTCAGCTCTTAAAAACTGATTGTAGTTCGTTGACTGAGAAATTCAGTTAAACACCATTTAACCGTCATTATATATGAAATATCATGGAAGAAGTCAGGATAATTTATAAACGCTTCGTACTATCCTAAAGTTTGACTTTCTTAAATTAAGGTTACTGAAAAAATTCACTACAGGAAACTAATTGTTTCCATTCCTTTATGGTCTGGATAGGTTGTTTAAATCAAATATAATGACCTTGACGGAGATTCAAATCGCTTAGTTGTAGTTACTATAGTTAAAACATGCGCTCAGTGGTCTTACATTTGGAGTAGTGACTTGAGAACCACTAATCTTGAATTGAAATTTCTTGTAGGGTTGATGTTTTCCGGTGTGTTGTACGCTACTTATATGGACAAATATAAGTAGTATGTAGTAGGGATTGGGTTGCTTACCAGCAGAAGATTGAAATAAAGAGAAGAGGAAGAAAGACGGAAAGCGATCGAAATAACAACAGGATTGAAAAGATGATAGAATATGTAAATAGAAACTCAAGGAAGAGGTGGACATGATGGTGATGATTCACTGTAAAACTGCATAAACTGATAAATAAGTTTTCTCTACCATGTCTTCGTTGACTACACCGCTACTAAAGGATCCAATGTTAAGTGGATTTTTGTTGTCAATGGTACCTCTACTAATGATATCAGTGATGATACTCGCTTTCCTGTACTATATTTTCATTATATTCATTACAAACATTTTCAATACAGAGTCTGCGAAATCGCAATAAGAAGTCGAGTCTTATTGTTGTGAATGAGAACACCGGTGGGGACGACCTAATGCATTACAATACAACATTACAGAATATCCTTGAATTTATTCGGAAGCTCATCAGTAGATAATGAATCATTGAGATAACCAGTATCTATGAAAATCGTATTGGATTCTTGACTATCATTTAAAGCATCCGATATTTTTCTCCCATTTTTATAAGAGAGTTGAACAGGAACATATGAATCATCAAAATAATGGAAATCTGGCAGAACAATTAGAGAATCTTGATCATTTGATTCATTAGAAAAATGTTTTGCATCATGACTGGTTTGATTTGGCGCCACTGTATTCACTATACTGCTCGGTTTGTTCCCCGTTTCGTCGTGGGCGGGTACTGCGGCAATTCCATAGACATTTAGCAAGACATTGTCTTTCTGTGAACAGGATAATTCACTGTTTGCACGTCTTTTTTCGGGGATAATAGGACTTGTACCATTTATAGGGCATGTCTTTAAAACAGACAGTACTGGACTACTGGGCTGATCATGTACGACTGCTACTTCTGCGTTTAAATTACTGCTTTTCACGGATTCATTGAGGCTTTCCCCGGCATATTCATTCTTTCTGCAATCGTTTTCCAGCTCTGTACGCAATTTTGAAATTAATGCGTCACCTTCCGTTGCACCCCGAAAGCATAGGTGATTCAGCAGCTTTGAATGTAACTTGTCAATGAATTCCAATTGACTCTTTCTAAAACACTGCTCTTGTCGCTGGATTAGCAACTGAAATTGATCGGAAGTTAGAGCCATTTTTTTATTTACCTCGTCGCCAGTTGTTATATCTAGAGCTTTTGGTTCTTACTATGCCGTGCACTACTAGACTACTTGAACGATAGAACCCGCAACGTCGCAAAGAGAGAAGACAAAGACTAGTAAGTAGGAAGTTTATTCCCCAAATCAGTGTCAAAATATAGCACAGAAATCTCGTGTATTTATAGTTTTTTGGCTGAATGTAAATCATCATTTAGGTCAACCAGTAGGCACATAGGGGTCATGCTAATCCATCCAATGGGGAAGCTACACGTCGACATTCTAGAACATTCCCCTAGCAGTGAATGGATGGAATGTCTGTGGCTCTTCCTGGGCTTCTTAAGGCTTCTTAGAGTCTACCGACGGGCCAACCTTACACCTCCCCTCTTTGAAGTTTGTGACGTATGACTTTCTTTTAGGATCTACTTGAAACATTGCTGTTGCTCTCCTTTTTCTGCTCAGCACCCTTGTCGACTGTGCGATTTCACTTTTACGTTTTCTAAGTCGTTGGTTGCGGCATTCTTCCGGGCTTTTCTGCGTTATATCCACCAGCATGTGGAACGGTAGTCGTGTATTTATCGCTGTTCTATGATCCCTTTTTATCTGATTCATATATCTGATACATTTTCCATCCCATCCCCGTCGCCAGTTGTTATAACGTATGAGTGCCCAGTTGTTATATCGTGTGAACTCGTAATATATATAACGTGCAATTAGAGAGGAGTGAATTTATTGATCGGACGCAAATGATACTTGAAATCGTACGAGCAGTCTTGATTGCGTATCGGCCCTGCTATATGCCTAGCCCAGCCAGTTGAGTCCAGAACACAAATAACAGCCTCGGCAATATGAATCATTATTTACAAACATACTGAGGTTTTATACAAACCAAAGTAATCAATAAACTGATTATAACTCAAGAATCGTATGATAATAAATCAAAGATTAAAATAAAGCTAATGATAAGAGAAATACGAATATGAATAGTTCAGTTACATAATAATTGTACAATAGGAAATACGCATATTACATTGATTCATAAATAGACCTCAGAGTTACCATACGTAATTCACCGGAGGATATAACACCTCCCCTTTTTGAGAAATCCGGAGTTGATATCCGGATCTTAACTTTCGTAATTCACCGGGGGATATAACATGTATATTTTAAAATGTCAAGGCAACTAATGTCATCCAGTGGATTCGAACCCAAGTTATTCAGTTTCATAGTCTGACACATTACCATTGAACCGTTCGATCTAGTATTGATTACATCGAGATATTTTAATGGACTAATCTTTGAAGAATAATGAATTTCATCATCGAATCTCGTGAGGCGGGATCGTGGATGCGCACTGCTGAAGAGTCCCATAATAGGACGAAACGGTCGTCCAGTGCTTCCAGGTTTTTCTAGGATGGTCTGGCTTCGATTGATTCATGATCTCAACTATTGAAATTACTATAATATCCACAAATACCCCTTCTGATAGTCATTTCTTTATTTTTTTTCTTTTTATGTTAGCTGCTGAACTGAAATTAATATTGGATCCACAAGAATATGATTATATAATACCAAATAAAGGTTATGTAGGATTTTATTTAACTGTACAAAATAAAAATTGTTCACCTAGACAACCGTCCAATATTAATAATAATAATAATCAATATGATCAGTCAATTATTGTTGGACCAAAGTTTCATTCTTATATTAATGTACAAGTAAGTTGTTGATAGTAGTATATTAGTGGAATTAGAAAGGTTTATATTATATAGTTAAAATCATGAGTCACTTGAAGTTAGATCAACATAGAAAACCTGGAAACACTGGACGGCCTCTTCGTTCTATTGTGGGGCTCTTCACCAATGCGCATTCACGATCCTGCCTTACGAGATTTGAATCTAGGACCTATCAGTCTCGCGCGTGAGCGCTTAACCACTAGACCACTGAGCTGACCGGCATCCAACGGTGTTAATGTCCAACTTCAACTAATCGATGAAATTGAACAACCATTCACCAATGTCTTCAGTGAGTTGATATCTCACAACAGACCTGGTTGGGTTTAGGGTCAAAATTTCTTCCACTCTAACTGAGTTAATGTTCAGCTTATCTACACATTAAGTCAAAACAAATTGATAAAGGATACATTGTAATATGGGCCTCATATGATGAGTAAGAACTAGAACAAATTTCACAAATGAATCAACAATTTATTTTTGGTTCAATACAATCAAATATGGTTTGGTAGAAACCTTTAATATACAAGTCAATCCTACAACTGTTGTTGTTAACGAGAACACGGGGGGAAGCAACCAAATGCATTACAATACAACATTACAGAACACCTTGGTAAAATCCAAGAACCTGATGGTAAATAATTCATTCACAAAACATACATCAATTGCCTCAGACTTCGTTGTTCCTTCGTTTTTTTCTACCAATAACTCTCTGTTCTTGTTCTCGTTGATTTTCCCAAACTTCTACCTTCAGGTATTCGAATTTTGACTGAAGATACATACAACTTATATATCTGTCAACATCAGTAGCACACACCACATTATGAACAAGGACGTCAATAGAACACAAATTTTTGATTGATTTATAAGAGTTGATTACCTCATAATACATTACTTACCAAGAAACATAGATACATGCAAATTTCTAACTGAAATAAATCTGGGAATGAATACATATCAGTGAAGATTTCATTTCCAACAACATCATCTATGGAAGCTGTACAGTCTTATACAAATTGATAAAACAAATATAATAGTAATGGATGCGCACTGCTGAGGAGTCCTTTAATAACACGAAACGGCCGTCCAGTGCTTCCAGGTTTCCCATGGTGGTCTAGCTTCAATTGACTCATGATTTCAACTATGAAAATACTGAAATACCGACAAAAAACCCCTTCTGAAATATAATAGTTGACTATGAAGTAGAAGGGGATTATGTCATAAAATGTTAGGAAACGTCGTGTATCAGAAGGATGTTATGTAATTGTCAACAGGCTAAAGCAAATTAGTGATATGAAAATCTTGCACAAATCATAAATATGAGAGTTCATTATCCATTTGACAGATTTGGAGTAGAAATGAAAAGTATGAGAATAATAATAAAAATCGGTTAAGTGCTCTGGTGCGAGTCTGTTAGATCCTGGGTTCGAATCTCGTGAGGCGGGATCGTGGATGCGCACTGCTGAGGAGTCCCATAATAGAACGAAACGACCGTCCAGTGTCTCCAGGTTTTCCATGGTGGTCTAGCTTCAATTGACTCATGATTTCAACCATGAAAAATAACAATTTGATAATAATTATGGATAATTGTAGAGGTCGATAATAACTGATTACCGATTATAAAAATAGACAAACTAGATAGGATAAGATGGATATTGGCTAGCAGTGGAATCCAGGATGCGCGTTTCGTCCTATTTGAGACTCATTAGCTGAATGCACCTGTATCTCAGAGTTAATGTTCACTCTGGGACTCCTAGATAGGGTGTTAAAGATTTGAAAGAACGACAGATTGCATATACTTTGTTTTCTCTCAGAGTCTAGGCTTGAAAAGCTGAATCCCTAAAGCTTTAGGAATGTAAAGTAGGTGAGAGTCTAAAAAGAAATAATGATTGTCTTTGAATCCATAAATCAGAATTCAGAAACTTGATGTCAACAGAATACTTATATTTCCAGTGATTAGAGCTTGGTAGATTATTAATCACTATGAAATTGATATGAGTGTCATATCGTTGAGGAAATTCAAATAACTGTTTACTCAAAACGCTGAACTATTAAATCTTTTTCTTATAGACTGATAAATTGGTTTCACACTGATATGTTTGTCGTATGCTGACGTCAAACGAACAAATTATTCAACATAAATACACAGACAAATGAATCTGTGAAGACAACCAGTTGTAGACTGTGTCATCAGAATAGATTAATTTAATGCTTGTGAAAAGAAACAAGGAAACTGACTTCTGATGGCGTTGATCTCTTCCAAAACGAAGCACTTGTTTTGTAATTAAACTGTTCCGCCCAAAGAACATAACACTATCAAAACATTCAGGGATTAATTTGATTGATCTCTGGTAGTATACGGGCTTCTTGATTGGATGTCTTGATATTGGACGTAGTTATAAGATAACAGTGAGACCCAGCTTTCGTATTTCATTATGACTCAATAGTTAAATGAATAAAGCATTGTATTAGAAATCAATAGTTTCTCGAATAGAGGATCAATGTCAAGTTCAACACTTAGTTGTACAAATATCAATTTGGTCGACGAATCCCTGAAAGAATGAAATGCGTGTTCTTACTCTTAGACCAAAGTATGATAACATTATGAGCAAATGATAAATTAAGAATATTAGCCTTTTTTTACAAAACTGATATCATTAACTTGATCAATATAATTTCAATTTTCATACTGCTGTATCCCGTGGAGAAGTATGTATGGTAACTCTGAGGACTATTTATGGACCAATGTGATATGTATATTTCCTATTGTATAATTGTTAAGTAACTAAACTGTTCATATTCTTGTCCCTCTTATTATAAGCTTCATTTTGACCTATAGACTATTACTGCACGATTTACCATTCTTGAGTTATCCCCAGTCTATTGATTACTGTTCCCCCTATTCACAGCCACATTTGGCTAAATCTTGTACAAATGTTATTTTCTATTTTATGGTACGATGTGGTCAGTTTGTTAGGTATATAAACCCAGTATATTTGAGAATAATGATTCATATTGCAGAGGTTGTTATTGGTGTTCTGGACTTAACTGACTGGGCTAGACAAATAGTAAGATTGATAAGTGCTCAAGACTGCTCATACGGCCTTCGTGTATTATTGATCCGATCGATAAATCGCTACTCTCTCATTGGAGGGGATCAGCACGTATACATATATCAAACAGGGCACGCACGCACTCACACGATATAACAGATACATATATTATACATCATTTGGAACAGATTAACTCTGTCCTGTTTTCTTTCATTCTTACATTTCCGATATTGATTTAGCAACAGTATCTTATCAGAAGTGGAAATTACTTGGGAACAAAGAGCAAAGGTTAGTTTCGTTTAAGTTGATTACTATACAAATATATTTATTTATATTTTGGTGAGTGGGGTGGTGAATTTGTTGGTGTACAGTCAATAACAAACTAGATGGATTTGTGAAACTCTTTGTTGTTTAGATAAATTGTACTACACCAAGTTGTATTGTTCACTGTTTTCTTTTATGAATATTAAGTTGTTTACCGATCCTTATTATTAGTATGAGGTTTTTGGAAATCGTTGACTGTCACTGACGACATGAATTAATTGAAGTTAGATAACCATTGAAAACCTGGAGTCATTGGACCGTTGTCTCGTTCTAGTATGGGACTCCTCAGTGGTTGTGTGCAGCAGAGACTCCGCCACTATTGATAAGACATAGAACCTTTGGTCTTGCACGTTGACGCTTCACTTCTGAACCACTTATCTAGTATCCAGTGGCGTACTTGTCTCACTTTACTCAATTCAATATGTTGAGCTAGCATTCTTCATTGATTTCTATGGTATCCTCAAGACACCAGATACTGATGAACTTCGCTGGTCACATCTTTTCATTAGGCCTCAAAAATTTATTTTCAGAACTAATTCTTAGTGAGAACATGATAATTATTATTCATTTAGTATTGCTTGTTTGAATCTTCTCATCAATGTGTTAGGACTGCAACTGGTCAGTCAGAGTGAACAACTCTGAGATGCAGGTACATCCACCTGACGAGTCCCAAATAGGACGAAACGCGCATCAAACTGGATTCCACTGCTAGCCACTATCCATCTCTGCTTACCATGCTTGTGAATTAAGGCTATATCGAGGCAATACGCACAGTATGCACATATGCCAATTAGAGACTGACCAGTTGCAGTCCTAACACATCGATGGGAAAATTCAAACAAGCAATACTAAATGAATTTAAACTTCACCCCATCGCACAAGCAAGTGGCTATCAGGACTCAGTGGCCGAGTGGATAACGCGATGGCGTTTGAAGCGAGGGTACTGGATTCGAGTCCCAGAGTGAACATCAACTCTGAGATGCAGGTACATCAGGCTGGCGAGTCTCAAATAGGACGAAACGCGCGTCAAACTGGATTCCACTGCTAGCCACTATCCATCTCTGCTTACCATGATAATTATTAAATTAGAGGTTGTGGAGGTTGCTTAACTTTATTGCGATAATTAGTGTATCCGGATTGGTGTTCTGGAAATGAAGCGTTAACCTTCAAGACCAAATTTTCTACGTTTGATCATTGGTGGCGGAGTCATTGATGCACACAACCACTGGAATGTCTAAATACTAGCACGCCACAGCTATCTAGTGATTTCAGATTTCGATGATCAGTGCTTTTATAAGCTTCAATAAACTGTTTTTCGTATTTTATACATGATGTTCTACCTACTGTTTACAGCTAATAACAAGCCTTAGAATAGAACGAATCTATTTGAGTCTACCAATCTTGTCGCTCTTGCTTTGCGTAAATTTATCAAAAGATTAAGTTGTGTGGAAATTTCTCAAGAGTGTTCAACTTGAAGTCTACTTGATAGATTGACTTTAGTAAGATAACCATTTGATGACAAGTAAGTAGTCAGAATGTTCACCGTTCAATCCAATGACTAAACGTTTTATGTTCAACCCCTGCTTGGATCATGATTGGACATTGTTATTCAACGTCATACTAGGATGAAATAGCTAATTAGTCCTTACCTGTTTTCAGTGATTATCTAGGTACGGTCAGTCTTTGATGAAGGTTCCAGATTTTATGTTTTTTAAAAGATTATTCATTCATGTAATTGCGTTGTAATTCTTATTCTGAATATAACTGTTTTACATTTAACAGATATTTGCCCAGCATATAATATACAATCCGTTGTACAACTAGAAAAGCTTCCAATCCAAATCCATTTATTACAGAAATTCAATGCGAATTTATTCAAACGAAATAGTACAGTAGTAAGTTTGATCATATAGAATTAAACACTTGGAATTTATTCATCACAATATCAGTAATAACTGTTATTGAATATCATCTATTAACTAGTTGTAGCCTCCTTGATTAGATTCATCATGTATTACTTACTTACTTACTTACGCCTGTTACCCCTCGTGGAGGAGCATAGGCCACCCACCAGCATTCTCCATCCAACCCTCTCCTGGGCAATCCTTTCCAGTTATTTCCAGTTAACATTCATCCCTTTCATATCTGCTTCTACTTTTCAGCGTAATGTGTTCTTTGGCCTTTCCCTTTTCCTCTTTCCTTCCAGATTACAAGTTAGGGATTGCCTTGTAATGCACATTGGTGATTTCCTCAGTGTATGTCCTATCCACTTCCAACGTCTTTTCCTAATTTCGTCTTCAGCTGGAAGATGGTTTGTCCTCTCCCATAAAAAGCTGTTGCTGATAGTATCTAAGCAGTGAATGTTGAGTATTTTGCGTAGACAACTGTTGAAAAATACTTGTACCTTCTTGACGATGGATGTAGTAGTTCTTCGCCTGTAGCTCTTCTAGAGTTACTGCC
>NW_017385991.1:0-15171 GCF_000237925.1 Schistosoma mansoni | reverse complement strand
AACTAGATGGTCATTGAGATCTTATCAGATAAATATGAATAGATTCTCAATTTCAATAAGATCCATAAGACAGATAGATATAAAAATTATATAGGATGTATGTAAATAGTTCTCACCAGGTGTGGATATTAGGGTAGACAATCACTGAAATACCTGACAGCATCGAAGAGATGTTTCATTTTAGTTTAGAACTCTTCCGACGAATACATTGATGATTTCATCAAGGAATTGAATCCAGGACCTATGAGTCTTACCATCCTCTGTTAGTTAGAGACATATCACAGTTTTAAAAAATTTAATCAGCGAGTTGTTATTCAAGAGTAACTCTCTGATTTAAATGTATATTGCACTCAACGAAACCAGGTCTTATTAACGATCTCTAATGGATATAAACTATTGAGTAGTTTCTAAATGCAACAAAACAGCTTTTTAGTAATTCCTGGCTTTGATCAGATTTCTATTTGATGTCACTTTGAAACAGGAAGAAATATCTTTAAAAGTTTAACTAGTTTCTACAAACCGCCCTAAGTGAACAATAAAAATATATCTGATGTAGCTGACCCTGAAAAAAAAAGTAGAATAAAATATGAGACTGTGCTAAAATTCAGTGAGGTATTCGTTCAATACAGCATTAGTTCCGTCTTTTCCTAATTTCGTCTTCAGCTGGAAGATGGTTTGTCCTCTCCCATAAAAAGCTGTTGCTGATAGTATCTAAGCAGTGAATGTTGAGTATTTTGCGTAGACAACTGTTGAAAAATACTTGTACCTTCTTGACGATGGATGTAGTAGTTCTTCGCCTGTAGCTCTTCTAGAGTTACTGCCGGTCCCAAGCCGGGGTAAAGGAGGAGGGTTGGGTATGGGGTTAGAGACCCCATCCCGTAGAAAAACTAACTCACTAAAAAAACGCTAACCAGAAAAAATAATTCATCATGTATTGACCTCAGTTAAAATTTATTAAAAACTAGGAAGCACTTTTCAGTTGTTTAGTCCTAATACGAGACTCCTCAGGTGTGCTCATTCACGATCCAGCCGTGTATCAAACTCAAGACCTTCAGATCAAGCTTGGACACTTGATTCCTTAAGTCGGCGTCCAATTGTAAAATTTCAGCTTCAATCAATTTATGGCATATAGCGACAATTATACAATGACATTGGTAACAACTATTTTACTTTCTATA
The DNA here is from genome assembly GCF_000237925.1 of Schistosoma mansoni. NCBI lineage: Eukaryota > Metazoa > Platyhelminthes > Trematoda > Strigeidida > Schistosomatidae > Schistosoma > Schistosoma mansoni. The sequence goes on along the minus strand of NW_017385991.1, from coordinate 13,993 downwards.
TCTTTGATTTCAATCAGTTAATTCTAGATCCATATATTTCAAATACATTCTTATGGTAATCATTTTCTACTGAAATAATAATATCAGAAGGGGTTTTATGGAGATTTCAGTATTTTCATAGTGCGCATCCACGATCCCGCCTCGTGAGGTTCAAACTCAGGACCTATCAGTCTCGCATGCGAGCACCTAACCTCTAGACCACTGAGCTGGCCGGCATCAAACGGTGTTAATGTCTAACTTTAACCAATCTACGAAATTGAGCGTCATATCCACCGTTGGGTCCGAATCTCGCGAGGCGGGATCGTGGATGAGCACTGCTGAGGAGTCCTAAAATAGGACAAAATAGCCATCCAGTGCTTCCAGGTCTTCTATGGTGGTTTAGCTTCAATTGACTCATGCTTTCAACTATGGAATATTAATAAACAGATCAGTGCCACACTTTAGTAGAAATTCTTTTCAGTGTTATCGAGTGCTCTGAGCTGGATAATAATATCATCGCCTAGTTCATGTAGAATTACGCTTCCCAGTAACTGTACAAGTGTTAAATCAGTTCGTTTTTATTAACTGATTCTTAGCTAAGGTTTCGTTATTTATATTTGTTTTTGTAATCCTTTTTACTGAGTTTTAAAGTTGACCTCTGGCTCTTTTCGTATGCACTTATAAATCGGGTATATGCCAATATGTCCACTGATTCCCCATTGATTTGAAAACCATGCTTTTTGGAAATTATCTGTCATTCTTAGGATTACTCCAATCCATAATTTCGACATTTTAACAGTCGAATTCATAATTGTGATGGTTCACATGCATTGATATCATGTTGTTTCACTGAACAAGTGAAAGGGAGTTTACTTTTCTTACCTTACATGAAACTTGCATCCCGTTGTTATTTAGAACTGCAAATGATCAGTCTCTTGTTGGCATATGTTTATCCTAAGCGGACTGCCTCAATATTACCTTAAGTCAAAAGCTTTATAAGCAAAGTGAACATCAGAGTGAATATCAACTGTGTCATGTGGCAGGCATATCCAGCTGACGAGTCCCAGATAAGACAAAACGCATGCCTTTCATTGTTAGTCAAATTTGGTTCAATTTTGTGTAAACTTGATTTTCATAATCTTTATAAGCAATGATGGATAGTGGTTAGCAGTGGAATCCAGATACATCTAGCTGGATATTATCAAATTATCAATAACATGGTATTCTTAACAGTGAACACTAGTTTTAGAACTAAAATGTGAATACATGATTACCAGTCTGTTAAAAAAATGACAGAAAATCATATTTAAGAAGAGTATTGATTCTCAATTCAATGATAAGCTGCTAATATTTTGATAACGTTCCAACATATATCCCTTTTCTATTAGACCACCAATGGTTATGCATGAATACGTATATATATATATATATATATGTCCCGTAGAACACATGGGAAACGCTTTATCTCTGCTTTGTTTTCAGTGTAGTGTCAGTTTCAATAAATAACCAGTATTAGGAAGGAAAGTAGGACAAAAAACTATTATTTTAAATGTAGAGATCTGATCACTGAAAAACAGCATTATTATATTATCAATCTAATCTCTTATTATAAACAAAGACAAAACCCTTAAGTCTAATAGTGCTTTATATCATTCACCGCCAACCATTTGGCATTAAAATTATTGAGATCATGAATGGATCAGTGTTAGATCATCATTGAAAACCTGTAGGCATTGGACCACCGTTTCATCTTAGTATGGGACTCTTCATGAGTTTGCATCCATGATTCAGCGCGATAGATTTGAACCCAGGACTTTTGGTCTTCCACACGGACGCTTAACCTTTAGACCATTCAGCCTGTACCCAAAGATGTTAATGTCTAGATTCAATCAAAGGATGAAGGGTTGTACAAGATCATGGATTGATTGCAGTTAGACGTTGACATCATTGAATGCCGGCTCAGTGATCAAGAGATTAAGCATTCTCTTGTGAGACTGAACGTTCTGAGTTCAAATCCCACATACAGCTACTAGGTCCTATTCCCAGTGTGAACATTAACACTAGGATGCAAATACATCCAACTGATGAGTCCCATATAAGATGAAACGCATGCTTTTCCTTGTTAGTCACATTTTATCTATTTTGTGTAAACTTGAGTTTCATAATCTTTATAAGCAAAGATGGATAGTGGCTAGCTGTGGAATCCGGATACATCTAGCTGATGAATCCTAAATAAGACGAAACGCACGTCGCACTGGATTCCATTGCTAGCCACTATCCGTCTTTGCCTATAAAACGTGTGATCGCGATTGCTCAGTCTCTTGTTGGCATATGTGCATCCTATGAGAACTGCCTCGATATTGCCTTAAGTCAAAAGCTTTTATAAGCAAAGTGAATATCAGAGTGATTATCAACTCTATGGTGTGGCAGGTACATTCAGCTGACGAGTCCCATAAAAGACGATACGCATGCCTTACATTTCATTGTTAGTCATATTTTATCTATTTTGTATAAACTTGAGTTTCATAATCTTCATAAGCAATGATGGATAGTGGCTAGCAGTGGAATTTGGATACATCTAGCTGATGAGTCCCGAATGGGATGAAACTTACTTCCCGTTGTTAATTAGAACTGCAAATGATCAGTCTCTTGTAGGTATATGTGTATCTTATGAGGACTGCCTCGATATTGCCTGAAGTCACAACTCTGAAATGCAGGTAAATCCATCTGGCGAGTCCCAAATAGGATGAAACACGCTTCCTGGATTCCACTGCTAGCCACTATCCATCTTTGTCCATAAAGCTTGTGAATGCAATTGCTCAGTCTCTTGTTGGCAAATGTGCATCCTATCCGAACTGCCTCGATATTGCCTTAAGCCATAAACTTTATAAGCAAAGTGAACATCAACTCTGTGATGATGCAAGTACATTCAACTGACGAGTCCCAAGTAGGACGAAACGTGAGTCCTGGATTTCACTGCTAGCCGCTGATCATAGACTTAGTTATAAATGTTTATCATCTATATATATCTATTCATCTTTTTCTCCTTCTTTTCTTTCATTTGATCAAGGTTCAATATGGTATTCTATTACAACAGAAAGCATTCTTACAAATATATAATCATACAGCTTATCAATTAATTAAAGATTTATCTAATGAATTATATAAGGCTAAATATTTAACCCAATTTACTATAGAATCTATATGGAAAATATATAAACAATTAAAACAAATGAAGTCAATACATACTACTACTACTACTAATACTACTTATAATGATTATAATGATCATTATTATTGTTATACTAAAGTATACAATCTATTCACTTCAATTAGTAAAGATATATTATTAAGTCATACATTATCAATGATTGATAATGATCCAAATGATCCAAATGATCTGAATGATCCAAATGATGTAATTACTGATCAACAAAAAAATCAATATTTAATGATCAATAATTCTACATTAGATCAAATTGAATTACAATTAATTAATAATTTTTTTAAAACAAAAATTATTATTTCACCAAATTCTTCATTATTACGTAAAATTTTAACTGTAGTAAGTTGATTCATATTTTTATATATATCGATAGTTGAGATCATGAGTCCATTGAAGTTAGACCACCAAGGAAAACCTAGAAGCACTGGACGGCCGTTTCGTCCTATTGTGAGACTCCTCAGCAGTGCGCATCTACGATCCCGCCTCGTGAGATTCGAATCCAGGACCTATCAGCCTCGCACTCGAGCACTTAACCTCTAGACCACTGAGCCGGCATCCAATGTTGGATATGTCGCTCAATCTCGTGGATCGGTTGAAATTAGACAATAATACCGTTGGATGCTGGCTCAGTGGTCTGGAGATTAAGCGCTCGTGTGCGAGACTGATAGGTCCTGGGTTCGAATCTCGTGAGGCGGGATCATGGATGTGCACTGCTGAGGAGTCCCACAATAAGACCAAACGGCCATCCAGTGCTTCCAGGGTTTCCATGTTGGTCTAGCTTCAATGACTAATGATCTCAACTATTGAAAATACACATATATGTTGATAATAATTAATAATTCCTTGAAACAACTTGAATTTGAGTTGAAATGATCAAGGTTTTTTGTAAAAAAAAAAGAGGACAAGTAATCATGTCCGTTGTAGAAACCCAGAAAATTGGCATAAAAAAGCCCAAGAGGGCTACGAAAACTCTAGGAAACATTTTATCCAATCAGTATTCAATAGAAGTATCTCAGAAGACATCTTGAAAGTGAAGAGTTACATGTCACATTTCTGATTGAATAATTACTTAACCTTCTACCATATTCAGTATGCTTCCAGAGAATTCCAGAATCTCAAGGTCATCTGAAATGTTTGAAATACTCTCCATTTTCTGTATATAAACGTACCTTGGACTAAAGTGTTCTTTTCATATTTCGCGCATTTTCCTTTGTGTTTAATTGTCGTTTAGATTTAGCTTGAGGTTATTAGAAGGGTCTAAGAAACCGATTCAAGTGTTGAGACAGAAGATTTATCAAGATTCTTGATTGTGTTAAGAAGATATATTCAGATCTCTTGGATATGTGATAGTGATTTTCATTTATATCAGAAACCAGTTGTAGAATAACTAATATTACTTGAACACTTAACGTTAATTAATTCACCGTTTTCGAGATTCTTTAATAGTGACCGTATTTTATAGCTACCTGTTCCTGTTATCTAAATACTTCATCAGGTTATCTGTTTTGCGTATTTATGAAACGTTTATGACGTTTCGCTGTACAAGTTACAGAAAAGTACGATCACAAACATCATGATGTTTGGCAATATTGATTAAAATGAATGAATATTATCCAGACGTCGATTCCTGATCTGCCTACATCTAATTGGCGATCAGTCAATATTTATTGTCAGGATCCATCAGGAAATAAGAAACGAAAACTCTCTGAAATAATTTATGCTGAGAATTCTATATTGTACAGATTTGATCCCGTGTGACCCAGTTTCACGATCAAAGACGTTACCATTGGGCTATCCAAGCCACGGCAGACGTTCTACAGGACTGAAATGTATTTACAATTGATTGATCACTGGGTGGTGATCAATGTCATGTGTGTCAGATCCTTCTTAGTACCGATCGAAACATATTGACCACGGGATTGAATCCGTCACGGAGCATCAGTTCCTTCAAGACATCAGGTACACCTTGCTGACGAGTATCAAATAGTATGAAACCTATTTCCAGGGTTTCCTGTTGACTAACTCCAACGACCATCTTATCTCAAAATAGTACATTCAATGTCGAGTCACCTAGACTAGTGACCATATTGCAACTTGGGGGCTACGAAACTAGTTCAGGGATCCGAAGTATAACATTCCACTTGTAAGACTTATCAGTGTTCGTTTTTTTTTTCCTTAAAACTATGAATAACCCTCATAATAATAATAATCTTTCATTTCTTTTAATATTATTAAAATAGGTTATGAAATTTCGTTATCTTCTATCAAATTATACCGATTCATCTACATTATATAACAAGAATATAACATCCCTTCCATATCATGAGAATCATCAATTCAGATCTAAATTTACGATCATGAATTGTAGTCAATTATTTTTATATTATGAAGAACAAATGAATCATATTGGTAAATTAGCTAGTGGTGCATTAACAAGATTAGATCATGTTAATATAGAATTACATAATTTAATGGATAATAATCATTTAATACGTTTAATATTTCCAAAAACTTTATATCCTTATCATGAATTATCTATATCAAGGTAAAGTTTATAATGATCTTTTTTTGAACTATATTGGTAAAGTTGATCTTTTTAGAGTTTGAGTTACATTCTAAGTAAAGATGGATAGTGGCTAGGAGTGGAATCCAAGATGGGAGTTTCGTCCTATTTGAGGCTTGTCAGCTGGATGTACTCGCAGGACTCAGTAGCTAAGTGAATAACGTGATGGCATTTGAAGCGAGCAGAACTGAGTTCGAGTCCCTGAATGAACATGCACTCTGAGATGTGGAAGGTATATCAAGCTGATGAGTCCCAAATAGAACGAAACGCGTATCCTCGATTCCACTGTTAGTCACATCCATCTTTGCTTATAATGTTTGTGTTACATTGTTTATATGAAAGCCGGTAATACTGTAGTGAATGAGAACAATCGAATGTATTTGAGGACAAAATTACAGAATATCTCATTAAAATCTGACAACCTAACAGTGAATAGTTCATTTGCAAACTATCAATCAATTGTCTCAATCTTGAGCATTCCTTCTGCAAATATCAGTCCATAGTCTTTGATTACTATTGTTCATGCATTTTCTTATCGTTTCCATTCTTTCTTTATCAATCTTCTAGTGAAATACATTCTCTGTCTGACCATCATTATATACTACTTATGTAGATATAGGTAACCCACATCACAATACTACTACTAAATTACTGTAACCAAATTAGGCAAAATAAGATTTGAACTTGAGGCATTTTGACTGAAAATTATTTGTTTTCAAATCAATACAGTTTAATCACTAATGTAATAAAGATATAGAATATCTGTTACTAAATGTTTATGTCTAAAATGAATTTACTGGACAGCCTTTTCATCCTATTATGGGACTCCTCAGCAGTGGGCATTCACGATCCCTCAGACGCATGATTAGAACCCAAGACCTACCAGTCTCGCGGATTGGTTGAAGTTAGACATTAACACCGTTGGATGCCGGCTCAGTGGTCTATCGGTTAAGTGCTCTGGCGCGAGACTGGTAGGTCCTGAGTTCGAATCTCGTGAGTGTGGGATCGTGGGTGCGCACCGCTAAGGAGTCCTACAATAGGACGAAACGCGCGTCAAACTGGATTCCACTGTTAGCCACTATCCATCTTTGCTTACCATGCTTGTGGATTTAAGCTATATCGAGGCGATACTCACAGGATGCACATATGCTAATAAGAGACTGACAAGTTGCAGTCCTAAAACATCAATGGGAAGATTCAAGCAAACAATACTAAGTGAATTTAAACTTTTTAACCGTTTCCACGTTCAGAGACATCTTTTACATTGAAATTTTCAATGGAAGGAATGATGAGAAATGCAAGAGAAGTCATACCTCCAAAGATTAGATTGCCTAAAGAAAGTAATGGTATTTGTAGGGACTATACTTAACCAAAAAATGTAAGAAGCTTCTAGAAAAGATATAGAATTTGTTAACGAATTTCGATAATTGTTTAATTAAAGTAATCGGAACATAACTCATCACTTTCTACATTTTTCCTGCAACATATTGAGGAAACTTAATTAGTCAACATTTTCTGAACATTCACCCCGTTTTCCGGAGAATGTATCAAAGGATTACGAAGAGCCAGGAACTCATAATATATTATAGTTAAAATCACGAACTGATTCAAGCTAAAAGAAAACCACTAGAAACCAGGGAGTACTATACAACAGTTTTGTTCTGGTATGAAGCATCTAGACAGTGTATTTCCACAACTACAACACAGAGAATCGAGCTCAAGATATTTGATCTCGCGTGAGTGCCGGTATCTAGTGATAGACATGTCTGAACTAAATCAGTTTATAACATTGCGAGTAATGCTGATGAGTTCCATAACAGGACGAAACAGATGTTCATTGCTTCCTGAATTTTAATGGTGGTCCAGATAAGATCAGTTCGTAATCTTTACTTAAATGCTGTAGAAAGTTAATTACCTATCCCTGTATTTCATAGAGGAATCTTGTCAATTATCAAGATTTAACAGTTGAACTCATGAATCGACTAAAGTTAGACCACCATGGAAAACCTGGAAACACTGGACGGCCGCTTCGTCCCATTGTGGACTCCTCAGCAGTCCGCATCCATGATCCTGCTCGCGGGATTCCAACTCAGAACTTATCGGTCTCGCGCGCGACCGTTTAACCTCTAGACCACTGAGCCCGTATCCAACAGTGTTAATGTCTGACTTCAATCAATCCACAGAATTGCAACACCGTTGTCTTTAGTGAATAACTATCTCACAACAGACATGGTCGAACTCTACTGGTCACAGCTTCTCATTAGAACTCCAGGAAATACCTCTTAAAGCCAGTCACTAGTGAGTACATGATGGTTATTATCAAAAAGGGAGTTTTGTGGATATTATCATAATATAATAATTGAATTCATGAGTCGATTAAACTTAGACCGCCATTGAAAACCTGAAAGCACAGGACGGCAAGACCAAAGGTACTGGGTTCGAATCTTGCATTGAGGATCGTGGATGTACACTGCTGAAGAGTCCCATACTAAAATGAAACGACCGTCTAGTGCTTCCTGATTATCAATGATGGTCTTACTTTAATCAACTCATGAATTCAACTAATAAATTATTACAATCCTCACAAAGCATTGCATATTGAAAAAAATTTTATGAAACAAATACCAATTATTTTCAGTAATACAAAATGTTCTTTTTCTTTTCTTTTCAGTATGGTCAGTTTAAGTATCAGATTGTCTAAATTGAATGTTCCAACAGTGTATGAAAGTTCAACATTCCCTGTAGATATTTACTTAAAAAGTAAGTTGTTGTTATAATCAAAATAGAGTAATAAGCTTCAAGTTTGGTTGTTTGTTTTTTGAAAGTTTGAGTTTTGTAAGATTGCCCCGAATTCCCCGTTACGGCCGAGAGTGGGGAGAGTACGCTATCCCTCTAGAAATGCTCTCACATGACCACGCGTATATAGCCTCTGTCAGGGAAGTCCTATTCACTGTCTTCTCACAGTGGCGGGGGTGTTGTTCACGAAATTGAAAGGACGAAAAGCGAATGTCCGGTGCTTTAACCGGGTTGGTGTACAAGGAAAGTCCACCTAGGGGAGTTGAAAAACCCTGATTTCAAACCAATGGTGCACATGGGCTTCAGTATCCTGAAGGAACAAATGGTGTATGAATCAATCGTTGGTCACCGGCTACCATGGAACTTCATCTCCTTACGATGCCCCACCTCCTTGTGGATCAGATCTTCAGGTCAAAGGCTCGAGGTGTGGACCCTAAGAAAACAACATGCTTCGGTTTTGGCACCTGGGTAGTATCACAGCCCTCACACAAATCACATTTGATTTGTGTGGCGCATATTTATCTGCAGCTTCCTTGTATCAATATTTATGTGTTTAAATAAAATAAATAACGATTAACATATAAAGGACTCAAGATCGCATTATTGAGGATTAATGAACCTTAAACAAATAAATGTTTTATAGTTGAAGCACTGGATGGCTGATTTGTTCTCTTGTGATCCAGAGGTTAAGCTCTCGCGCGCGAGACTGATAGGTCCTGGGTTCAAATCTCGTGAGGCGGGATCGTTAATAAGCACTACTGAAAAGTCTCATGATAGAACAAAATGACTTTCAAGTGCTTTTAGGTTTTCCAGAGTGGTCTAGCTTCAAATGACTCATGATTTCAACTATAAAATTACTATAATATCCACAAAACCACCTTTCCGATAATAACCATCATGTACTCACTAGCGAGTACATGAAATAGCTGTTTACTAGTTTTTAATGATTCCTGATCGAAATCATCTTCAAACTTTAAAAAATTACAAAACCACATTACTTAAAGTAAAGAGCTTGTGAAGATTCTTGAAGTTTATAAGTTTCCGTGTTGAGTATGATGCAGATAACCACTGAAGACATTGGAATATAGTTGAGCAATATTGACAGTTGACCTGTAATTACCAGCTCAGTAGTCTAAATGTCAAGAGCTAGTTATGAGACCTGGAGGTTTTTGGGTTCGATACATGGTTGAGTAGTTTATACATACCAGAGAGAAACAGTCATATGGTGCTAATTGGTTTTCAATATTCACCAAAGATACTTTTATTCCTCCCACCTTCCTGTATATGTTTCTATACTGTTTAACGTTTACGTTAGTTATTTATATATTTATTTGGACACATAAATATTGGTACAAAGGGGCAACGAATACATATACACCACTAAACTCACTTGATTTGTGTGTAGCTTGTGATACTTTCCGAATGCCCAGACCAAAACACGTGGTTCTCTTAGTAGGCCACACCCAGAGCTTTCAACCTAAAGGTTTGATTCACAAGTCAGTGAAGCAGTTCCATGGTAGCAGATGACCAATAATGAGTTTATACTCTATTTGTTCCCTCAAGATCTTAGAGCACATGTTCACCATTAGTTTGATATGAAATCTTTCCAACTCCCTCTAAATAAATCCTCCACATCCACCAACCCAGTTAAAACGCCCAGACATTCACTTTTAATCTTTTCAACTTCATAATCAATACCACCGCCACAAGAAGGTAGTGAATAGGAGACTTTTATACTCTATTTAAACAAATTCTATTGTTTATTATTATTTCAATATTTATTTCATTTTATTAATATTAATTTTTTTTTTCTCTTGGTGAATAAAACAAGCCAAAACACACAAAAAAAATTTTTAATTTAAGTTTGTTTCTATCGGAAAAATTAAAATATTAAAAAAAAAAATTAGTTCCCTATTTAATGGTGTATATAATAATAATAATAATTAAATTTGTTTTAATTAAATAATTTTCGTGTGTGTGTGTGTGATGTAATCACTACATTGATTGATGATTGAATATGAGTAATCGATATTTTGTTTGTTTAGTTACAATGAAACTTGTTACTTTTAGAGGAGGGATATAGGTTACCGACGAACGTTCTTTAACCTATTCTATCTTGGACCTATTTTTTTCTAGTTTTATTCCATTGTTGTTGTTTATTGTTCTTATGTTTGCCGAGTGGATAATGCGATCCCAGAGTGAACATCAACTGTGACATGTGGCAGATACATCCAGCTGACGAGTCCCAAATAGAACGAAATGCGCGTCAAACTGGATTTTCACTACTAGCCACTATCCATCTTTGCTTACCAATAATTAAATTTGTTTTAATTAAATAATTTTCGTGTGTGTGATGTAATCATTACATTGATTGATGATTGAATAATAGTAATCGATATTTTATTTGTTTCGTTTTTTTTTTTTTGATAATGAATTACAATGAAACTAGTTACTCTTAGTGGGGGAGTATAGGTTGCCGACCAACGTTCTTCAACCTATTCTGTCTTGAACCATTTTTTAGTTCTATTCAATTGTTGTTGTTTATTGTTCTTATGCTTGTCTTTATTTCCTGGAATAGTTTCTTTTAGTGTTGATTAGATTGTATAGATTATGTTGTAATATTATAACGTCTACTTACTTACTTACCTACTTACTCCTGTTAACCCTCGTCGAGGAGCATAGGCCACCCACCAGCATTCTCCATCCAACCCTCTCCTGGGCAATTCTTGCCAGTTAATATTCATCCTTTTCATATCTGCTTCTATTTCACGGCGTAATGTGTTCTTTCGCCCTCATCTTTTCCTCTTTCCTTCCAAATTCCAAGTTAGGGATTGACTCGTGATGCAGTTTGGTGATTTCCTTAATGTATTTCCTATCCACTTCCAACGCCTTTTCTTAATTTCCTCTTCAGCTGGAAGCTGGTTTATTCTCTCCCATAAAACGCTGTTGCTGATAGTATCTGGCCAGTGGATGTTGAGTATTTTGCGTAGACAATTGTTTATAAATACTTGTACCTTCTTGACGATGGATGTAGTAGTTCTTCACGTTTCAGCTCCATACAGTAGGACTGTCTTGACGTTCGTATTGAAGATTCTCACTTTGAAGTTAGTTAACAGTTGTTTTGATTAAAACATCTAGTTGAAGTGTAAATTCATTTGGTATTGTTTACTTGAATCTTCCTATTGATGTTTAGGATTACGATTGATCAGTCTCTTGTTGGTATATGTACATATTGTACGTATTGACTTGATATTATATTGGCTAACTGTGGGATCCAGTTTGACTTGCGTTTCGTTCTATTTAAGACTCGTGATTTCGTTTGAAGCGAACAGTACTGGGTTCGAGTCTCAGAGTGAACATCAATTGTGAGATGCAGATACATCCAGCTGACGAGTCCCAAACAGAACGGATCGCTCGTCCTGGATTCCACTGCCAGCCACTATTCATCTTCGTCTTCATCTTGTTGTTACACTATCCTTTACTCTTATGGATTGTTCACATCTTTATGTAATAACATAATCAATACTAAACTGATTAATTGATTGATTAGAAGAATGAAAAACAAAAACTGTTACGTTCATCAACTATACTCAACTATTAATAAGAATAATTATGATTACCATAATGAATGAATGAGCATTTTCTCTGTTCCTCTCTCTGTATATCTATCTATATCCATTTGTCTTATTCTACATAGATAATATGATTATTGATATATATATAATAAATGAGTTCTTATTTTGATATAAAAGTCATGTATAATGTAAAGATTATTGCTAATTGACATAATGGTGTAATTTGTTATTAAGGAACTCAGTAGATAGGAAATTTGATTTCCAATTACTTCTGTTTATGTATATATATAGGCATAGTTGAGTCGATCTAAGTTAGACTACCATTGAGAACTTGGAAGTACAAAATGGTGAGCAACTACAATCCTTAATGCGGAATTCAAAACTAGGAACTTCGGTCTCGAGCATGAACACTTAACTGTTAGATCACTGACCCGGCACCCAAAAGTGTCAATATCTAACTATGATGAATGGATGAAGGGTTGTACAAGATCATGGATTAACTGAATTTAGACATTAACACTGTTGGATCACGACTCAATGATCGAAATGTTAGGCATTCTCGCATTGGACCAAAAGTCTTGAGTTAGAATCTCAAGTGTAAGATTGTGAATACGTACCACTGAAGAGTCCCATGCTGGGACAAAATGGATGTTGAGTACTTCCAGGTTTGCAATGATGATCTAGCTTAAACTGACTCGTGATTTAAGCTGTAAAAATACTACAATCTACACAAATCCTCAAATTTACAACATATATTTAAACTCAGTGTCGAGGCTGTTTGTGAACTAAGTATTATGACTGAAATACTTTTCAGAAGGGGATTTTGTGGAGATTTTAGTAATTTTATATAGTTCAGATCCGGTTCAGTGGTCCATCATTTAAGTGCTTTGGCGCGAGACTGATAGGTCCTGGGTTCGAATCCCGCGAGGTGGGGTCATGGATGCACACTACTGAGGAGTCCCACAATAGAACGGTGCTTCCAGATTTTCTATGGTGGTCTAGTTTCAATTGACTCATGATCCCAACTACATGAAATACTTTTGTGGGTACATGTGGCTATTTTGACTGTATATTACATTCTCCGTACTCTGGATAATTTATTAATGAAGTTTTCAAGGTCTCTCTATACAACTTCTTCAGCACAAATTTAAAAAAAAGAAATTAGTAATTGAGAATTCTCTACAATTGATCAGTAGTTTGTTCTTTTGAAACGGAATCCAATGAGTTATTATCTAAAATTGTAGCGCTCTTGTAATTGCATAGGTATCTTGATTTTACGTTTTTGCTGATCTAAGTACTGACCTTATATTGATTAGATAATAATTTTTGGAGTTCATTTTCAAGTATTTGTACATTGGTTGGTGGTATGGGTGCCAAACTTCTGTAAACTATTCAGGACCGATTTGTGTTGCTTCTATTTAAGATTTTAGCGTCCTTCCTCCCCCGAATGAACTTGTGTCCTCTTTGTTCTATCTACTATCTGTTACAGTTACTTCAGGTAATCTTGTAGAAGATATTTAGCGTGTCTTACTCTGTTATCGATTTCTTTGGATTATAAATTATACATTGGAGAGATCTTGAAGGATTGCAGCCTAATTATAACCCTTTGAGTCTTAAGAAACTTTGTTTTCATAACTGAGATGTTTTTTCATACAGAGTGAGAATACCATTTTTCTGAGAATGAGTCGTATTCTTCCAATTAGCTGTTCATCGACGACCGCAAGGGTCTTCCTCATGAGCGAAACGCATCAACCCGTGATTATGATCAAACGATCATCCAAATATCTTGTAAAACCCTTTTATCAGTCGAATAAATATGAGGGCAATCTGGTTCAAGCTTTTTCAAGGAAATTT
>NW_017385990.1:1589131-1607214 GCF_000237925.1 Schistosoma mansoni | reverse complement strand
TGAACGTGGTTCATTTCGTTGGATTATTATCTATGTTGTTTAATATTGTAATTGAAAAGTTGTGTAAAAAAGTTTCGTGTTGATATGATGGATTTTTAATTCTCAAAATACCACATGAATACGATTAAATTCGAAAGCTTCTTACGTCTGTTACTTCTTGTTGAGGTTTATAGTCACTCCGATAGGATGCTCTATTGAACACTGTCCTTTGCAATCCTTTCCCAATTTCTACTCATCTTTTCTATGTCTTCATTCTATTCCGGCGTTTTGTGTTCCTCTGTCTTTTCGCTTTAACGTCAGGATTCCAAATTAGGGCTCGCCCCGTGATGTTGTTCAATGACTTTCTCAATATGTGTCGTATACACTTCCAATGCTTTTCCCTATTTTCTTCTTCAGCTCGAAGCAGGTTTGTTTTCTTTTTCAGTAGATTATTGCTGATAGTATCCGACCAACGTACATTGAGTATCTTATGTGGACACATGTTTGTAAAGATTTGTCGTTTTTGTTATTAGCTGTAGTTATTCTCCAAGTTTTAGCTCTGTACAGTTGGACTATCTTGACGTTCGTACTGATGATTCTGACTCTGATATTACTAGATAGTTGTTTTGTGTTCCATATTTTCTTAAATTGTAGAAATCCTGTCCTTGATTTGCGAATCCTCAAGTTTATGTCTGCATCAGGTCCTCCTCGTTCATCAATGATGCCCTCTAGGTACATGAAAGTTTCCACCTCTTCTAGAGGTTCTGTGTAGAAGTTCCCTGTGTTTTATTTCAGGATCTTGGTTTTTCCCTTGTGCATTCTGAGGGCTACTGATGCATAGGGTTCTGCTACACTAGCCATCTTCACCTGTATTTGTTGGTGTTTATGGGATGAAAGGGTCAGGTCATCTGCGAAGTATAAATTGTTTAGCCGCTTCCAAGCTATCCACTATATTCTGTGCTTGCCTTGAGATGTGGATATGTTCATAATCCAGTTATTCACCAGAATAAAGAGAAAGAGGGAGAGTAGACAGTCTTTTCTAATTTATACTGACGTAAATGGTTGATATTAAGAAAATTTAGATTACTTTTCTCGGAAATATCTTTCAAAATGTTCGGTTTACAGACGAGTAATAATGAGTAGCGAAGTTCTTATGGAACGTTGCATGTGCTATAATGCATTGATGATAAAGTGTGATGTGTAACAGCATGTATAACATTGTAAATGTTGTAATTTATTTAAAAGTTTCTTAGATTTAGATTCAAACACGTGATTAGCTTACATTCCTAAAGTTTTGACAGATTATTCTACATGAAGTTTCTATTAAGAACCCTTTAGTGAAACTTGCCTTATTGCCCCCAAATGCCCTGGTACGGCCGACAGTGGGGAGAGTCCACTCTCCCTCTCCAAATGCTCTCACACGGTCACGCGTATACAGCCTCTGTCAGGGAAGTCCTACTCACTGCCTTCTCGTGGCGGGGGCGTTGTTTACGGAATTGAGAGGACGAGAAGCGAATGTCTGGTGTTTAAACCGGGTTGGTGGACACGGAAAGTCCACCTAGGGGAGTTGGAAAACCCTGATTCCAAACTAATGGTGCACATGGGCTGACT
The DNA here is from genome assembly GCF_000237925.1 of Schistosoma mansoni. Taxonomy (NCBI): domain Eukaryota; kingdom Metazoa; phylum Platyhelminthes; class Trematoda; order Strigeidida; family Schistosomatidae; genus Schistosoma; species Schistosoma mansoni. The sequence continues at coordinate 1,605,624 of NW_017385990.1, read as the reverse complement.
CCAGTATCCTGATGGAACAAATGGCGTATGAACCAATCGTTGGTCACCGGTTATCATGGGATTGCATCTCCTTACTTTGCTCCACTTCCTTATGCACTAGACCTTTGGGTCGAAGGCTCCGGGTGTGGTCCCCTAAGAAAACCACCTGCTTCAGTTTGGACACCTGGGCAGTATCACAGCCCTCACACAAATCAAATGAGATCTGTGTGGCGCATATATATTTGGTGCACCTTTGTACCAATATTTATGTGTTTAAATAAATAAGTAAACTTACGTTATTATAGATATTAACAAACTAGCGCAACGTATAACTGAAACTTTTATTCCTTTGATAAATCCCAGTATATTGTTAACAGATTCCCGAGAAACAAAATCAAATTAACTTGATATAATGTTTTATTTTACTTACGTTGTTAGTATCACTCTGAAGTGCATTATAAGTCCTCTTAAGGAATGATATTCAAATACCTAATACTGATCTAAAACCACGACTTATTAAAAGTAACACTTGAGATGATGTACCATTGGAATGACTTCACATCTATCAAGAATAAACGTTATTAGACCGCTGACCTGATTATCAAAGGATTTTATTTTCAGCTCCTATGTCACAGGTTCGATCCCCACTTCACCTAGGTTTGGATAACTCGATAGTATCATTAGTCTTTAATACCTGATGAATGAGTCAAATTTTAATTTCCACACAGCTTTTTTTTTCTTAATTCAGTCTTATAGGATTTCTTCATTCAACAATTATAAGGAGTTATTTTTATGACATTTATTGTATTTGCACATCAGAAACGTGTCAGATACAATACAAATGATGTTATGCTTAAATTACTTAACAGAAATCCATTCAACCATATTCCGTAATCCTGCATATACAATATGTACTGTGCGGTTTATTCACTTCTATTCGTAATGTCGTTTACACTTTCAGTGAGATTTGAGCTTAATTAATTAAACATCATCTGTACTTCGTAAATGATATCAAAGCTAATCAATTATTAGGCACCCGTCTACTATCTAACCAGGTGATTTATGCAAACTTGTTCAGTTTGAAAATGTTAAATTATTTCTTATTACCGAATTAGTTTAACCATATTACTCAAGAGTATGGAATAGATCATGTGTTGTCAACAAGAACATAAGTGAGGACAATGGAATGTATTTAAGCACAAAATTACCAACTATCTCACTAAATTCTGATAACCATACAGTAGTAAATAGTTAATTTGCAAAATAACCATCAATTGTCTCAATCTTAACTGTTCCTTCTGCAAACATCAGTTCATCTTTTCTAATTTCATTGTTTATGCATTTTCCTACCGATTGCGCTTTATTCTTGTTCGTTCCTTATTGATCTTCTGCCAAAATACATTCTATGTCTGACCATCACCATATACTACTAATGAAGATATAAGTAGACCACACTACACTAGAACTGATTTTTACAACGAGATTGAGGAGCCCAGTATCCATTGTTGTTAACATTAACGTGTCGTCCATTAAATTACTGAATTATAATGGTTAGTGTTATAGTTTAAGTTTCAAGTGATTTGTAACTGAAGCAAAAAACAAATGAAATACCTGAAGTAATCGAACTAATAATTTACTCACAATATCGATATACTTCACCAATGATATGAAATTTCAGAAAACAGGATCCTCTGACTAAATGTTTGAGTATTTATTTTTCATTTAAACACATAAACATTGGTACGAGGAGGCGCCACATAGATATGCACCACATAAACCATTTGATCTATGTGAGGGCTGAGTGCCGAGACCGAAGTAGGTAGTTTTCTTAGAGGGTCACATCCGGAGCATTAGATGTAGGTTGATAATGTTAAATAGAAATGAGTAAATCATCCTATTTGGTATTAGTCAATCTAGTGCTCTTTCTCTACTAGTGTTGTGAACAAAACACCGTTTGGGGACAATCGAATGTATTTAAGCACAAAATTACAGACTATCTTACTGAATTCTGATAACCATACAGTCAACAATTCATTTGCAAATTATCAATCAATTGTCTCAATCTTCAGTGTCTTCTAGAAATATCAGTTCATCTTCTCTAATCTCATTGTTTGTACATTTTCCTGCAAATTGCGCTTCATTTCAGTTCTTTTCTTATCGGTCTTCTGCCAAAATACATTCTATGTCTGACCATCATCATATACTACTTATGAGGATATAAGTAGACCACACTACAGCACTTCTGTTTTATTCTATGTTTATAGCGATCATAGTGTATTCAATGTAATGAATTATGTAGATTGTTCTATCTAGAATGACTGAACTGTGATAATCAACAAGTTAGCTAAAGAACGCTTGGGACTCTTCAAATTCCCTCCTTGGAGATGACTCTCATAATTAAGAAACGGTTGCTAAATTATATTATATATGTAGAGTATTCATATAGCGCATTGAATTATTCAAAATTTATTAACGACTTCCTATATTCTGAAGTTAGAATATCTTTACTATAGAAACTCATACAAGTTAGATAATTGTATATATGTATTGTATTGTAAATACCTTTAACAACGTCTGTTCATAGTTTTAACAATATCTGCATCCAGGACTTAGTAAACGGTGAAAGGGATAGGATTACAAAACAATCACAAAAATACTGAAATCTCCACAGAACCCCTTCTGATCTATAATGAGCTGCTCACTAGTGATGTTTCCTTAAGTTCTAGTGGGAAACAGTGACTAGTGGAGTTCAACCACGTCTGTTGTAGAGATATCAACTCAATAAAGACAATTGGTGAACGGTTGCTCAAACATCGTGGATTGGCTGAAATTAGACATTAACACCGTTGGATGTCGTCTCAGTGGTTTATCGGTTAAGTGCTCTGGCGCGAGACTGGTAGGTCCTGGGTTCGAATCTTGCGAGTGTGGGATCGTGGATGCGCACTGCAGAGGAGTCCCATAATAAGACGAAACGGCCGTCCAGGTTTTCCATGGTGGTCTAGCTTCAATTGACTCATGATTTCAACTATGAAAAAACTATTCGATACGTTCATAATGACATAGTTTGATTATAAGTTAAAACAGACTTACACCTGTTATCCCTCATGAAAGAGCGTGGGCTGCCCATCAACAGAAACACAGACTAATTCTTATCGAATAGTAAAACAGGGTCAGTCAGCTACAACGTAGGACCAAGCACATTTATGCATAGGTCCAAGTTGCCATAACTCGTTAGCACAACAAGATCGACACCAGATTCGTAGAAGTAGTTAATTTAGTGGTGGTAAGATATAAAAGATAGGTTATGCATAAGGATATAGTATAGGAAGGATGAAAGTTATGAAGCAATATTAATCTAAAGGTTTAAGGGAAGATAAAAAGTTTATACACCTACGCCATTGTGATCGATTCTGAGTCATGTCACCTAGAGTCTCCAACCATTGGTTACGATAGTCACGCGGACCCCAACCAAGTAGTCTACGTCTGCCAACATGGCTCAGACTAGAAGTTATTGACTTCAAACAATAATGCCATGTTTTGTTTTGTCTGCCCCTAACTCTCTTCCAACCATTGCCAATACTAGTCAGCCTTGCGCGTCTTGGTAATCCGTGTTCAGGCATACGTAACACATAGCCCAACCATCTCGGTCGATGAAGATTCATGACCTCATCAACTGATTTACCATCATTCCCTAATACCCTATGTCTAACTTCACTATTACTTACTCGGTGATCCCAGCAGATAATCTCTAACTGTAATAGAGTTATTCAATAAAGCTTATCTATATTACCTAGAATTACGTGTGAACACATCAAGAAAAATCATCTTATTCTGATTGATTGACTGGATTATATAATATATAATTACATCAGTATTTACAAATAGAAGAAAAAGAAAGAAAAATTCCAGTAAATATCCAATAATTCATCGAAAAGAAAAACAAAACTCCAAAGAATAAATAAATAAACAGCAACAACAACAACTCCTCACCTAATCAATTCAAAGTTCACTCGTTTCAATGCTGTTTCATTTTTAAAAAAAAAGGAGGGGGGGGAATTGAATAAATTGAACCACATCAATATGTTCGTAAATAGATGGGTATATTTTATTAAAAAAAAAAGAAAAATGTAAATAAACAGAAATAAAGTAAACTGGCAAATTTTCAAATGTTACCCCCCACCACCACAACTAGCCGTAGTGATTAAAAAAAGGAATTAATAAGCATATTCGTAATAATGTATGTACGTGTGTGTGTGTGTGTATGTGGGCATCAGCTCAACAACTATATAAATATTTCAATTTAAAGAAAAACATATTTACCTAAGCCAAAAATAGCAATACAAATCAAGGAATAAATATGTAATTCTATATAGTTATATATATATAAAAACCATAATACTTTAACAGTAAGATAAATACTCATAGACACATACACACCCATAGAGATAATAGAAACCAACTGGCGCCAGGAGATGTTGGGTGTGTGTGTGTGTATGTGGATCTAGTATAAAGCCGATAGAAATTTTGACTGTTTTCTTCTTGATTAACATGTAAAGGAGAACTTTTTTTTTATAAAAAAGAGAATTGCATCATACAGATATAAAAACAAAATTTTTAAATCCTAATCAGTAAAAAAAAAAAAGAAAAAGGTAAACAAACAAACAGAATAAAGAACTATTCTCATGAATAACATTGAACATTGATTTTGTAACCATTTTTTGAAAAGAAATAGAAATATAAACTAACTCCAGGAAGTTAAAAAAAAAACACAAAGTTCAGCGAATAGAATGAATTCAACTTGAAGTTCTATATTCATGTATATCATATGAAGGAACTTTAACAACAACAACAACAACAAAATATCAAATAACTAATCTTACCTAAGGAAATAATGAAGAATATTTGAACATTACCATGGTGATTACATAACTCCGCCTGTAGCTCCTACGAGGGCTACTGCCGGTCCCAAGCCCGGGTAAAGGAGGAGGGTTGGGTATGGGGTTAGCGACCCCATCCCGTAGAAAATCAACTGGCCAAAATAAACGCTAACCATGGTGATTACATAACTTGTTAGTGATTAGATGATTTATTGCTTTCATTTATATTTACATTCTTTAAAATAATATTCTCTTTTTGTTCCTTCAATTATGTTTCAATATTGTAAACAGTTACTAAGTTGATCAAGAAGAAGAAAATGATAAGATGGAATCCATTTTTGGTCCCATTACGAGGGGGGGCAAGAAATTGTTAGGGATGATTTTCTAAAAAAATTTTTTTAAATAGTCATTATAAAAGAGGGGGGGATAATAAGCTAGAAATGCTAATTTTAGATAGAAATCAATATCTTAGTTGTATTTTTGTTAAGATGATGAATTGTAACTAGGTGGTGGTTGTTCACCATTAATAATCAATGAACGGGGTATAGTTGATGATAATGTATAATCTATATGATCTAATGTATTATCATTAGGTAAATATTGATTATCTAATGCACCAACTGATGCGGCCATCTCTAAACGTGTTGCTTCAGCATCTTCTTCAGATAAACTATTTAACATACCTAATGTATTATTATTTTCTATAATTCCATTCTGTTGTTCATTATGATTCATAGCAGTAGTAGTAGTAGTAGTAGTAGTTGACGATGGTAATATAATTAATTCATTGTTATCGTTAACGGATAAAATTAATGATTGACGTACCTCTGGCATCGTTTTTAAATGAGATGAACTAATTCTTGATTCTTGACATTTATCATTGAAATTTGAAGTAGTAGGATTACCACCGGCAACATTGCTAGAACTAGTAGTATAACCTTTACTAAATAATGGATGATGATCCATATAGAGTAGCATAGATGTATTTGAAGGGTTACGTTTTACACCTAACTGTTTTGTACGATTATGTTTGATGCTATAATTAGGATTGTTATGGAAAAAAGAAGAACCAGGAGGTGGATAATAATAACCATTAGATGGTGTTGTACTACGTTGTTTATAAAACTTCCAATTACGTAATAATTGTACAGCACTTGTTGCAAATACATCTGAATGGTCAATATTTTGTCTATCAATTGACTAGATATAAGAAAAATAATAAAAAAAAATACAAATATAATTGAGTATTTTATCAATTTATTTAAACACATAAATAGTGGTACAAGGGGGCATCAAATATATATGCGCCGCATAAATTTGATTTGTATGAGGGCTGTGACACCGCCCAGGTGCCCAAACTGAAGCGCCGGATATTCACTTTTCATTCTTTCAATTTCGTGAACAACACCCCCGCCACGAGAAGGCAGTGAGTAGGACTTTTCTGACAGAGGCTATATACGCGTGGCCATGTGAGAGCATTTCGAGAGGGAGAGCAGACTCTCCCCTCTCTTGGCCGTACCAGGGCATTTGGGAGCATTTTTATCAATAACAGAATTTTTATATGCTATAACACATTAACGTTAAGAAGCACACGTTTGTGCATTTAGCTTTGAGGCAATATTATCTACATAAGGGTTAATGATACTATCCTCCTGTTCGGACTTAAGTGAATGTCAGCGTCCGGACTTACAATATGATAGTCGAGGAATCTTAACACCAACGATGACCACTTTAATTCTATGTCAATGGAGCGAATTTGAATAACAAATCCTAATATTACCCAATTAGTATAATGTATATGATATATTTATCGATTGATATAGACAAAAACTAAAACGGACACGCTAAGTATGTGACAATATCACTAACATGTTGAATCAAAAACATAGCAACTACTTCCTAATACGACAGTACGAATGGTCCATTTCAATGAAATCTTTAGTTTGTTGGTATAGTAGGAACCTAGAAACAATATTGGTAGATGCAAGCTACCTTACTTACTTACGCTTATTACCCCTCGTGGAGGAGCATAGGCCGCCGACCAGCATTCTCCATCCAACCCTGTCCTGGGCAGTTCTTTCCAGTTAACATTCATCCTTTTCATATCTGCTTCTATTTCCCGGCGTAATGTGTTCTTTGGCCTTCCTCTTTTCCGCTTCCCTTCCGGATTCCAAGTTAGGGCTTGCCCCGTGATGCAGTTTGGTGATTTCTTCAATGTATGTCCTCTTCACTTCCAACGTCTTTTTCTAATTTCCTCTTCAGCTGGAAGCTGGTTTGTCCTCTCCCATAAAACGATGGTGCTGATAGTATCCGGTCAGTGAATGTTGAGTATTTTGCGTAGACAACTGTTTATAAATACTTGCACTTTATTAACGACGGATGTAGTAGTTCTCAAAGTTTCAGCTCCGTAGAGTAGGAATGTCTTGACGTTCATATTGAAGGTTCTCACTTTGAAGTTAGTTGACAGTTGTTTTAAGTTCCATATGTTCTTCAATTGTAGAAATGCTGTCCCTGCTTCGCCAATCCTTACCTTTACATCTGCATCAATGTTTATCAATGACGCTTCCCAGGTACGTGAATGTTTCCACCTCTTGCAGAGTTTCGCCAACAAGTGTGACTGGGTTGGTGTTCTCCGTGTTGTATTTGAGAATCTTGCTTTTTCCTTTGTGGATGTTGAGGCCTATGCGACAAGCTACCTAGTTATTATTATAATTATGAGCTTGATTCATTACTATATTTTCGGTACGATATAGAATTCTCAGCACAGAGTATTTAAGCAATTTTGCGTTTCTTTCATATGAACAAAGAAACTATGACAAACTACGGAAGCTATTTTTGGGCACCTTATTTAATTTAATCCAAAGCTTGTAAAACAGTAACATTTATTTTTGTCCCTAGTCTATTCTGCAGATTCATAAGCTTTCGTGGCTTCGACATGTCCTACGAATGTCGTCCCAGAGAATTCCACATCGTGCATTATCTGCCGACGACGCTGGAACTGGTTGGAAAAAGCGAAGCGATGGTCAGTGTAGGACATGGTGTCGTGGTATGAAAGAAGGCTGTACAGGACTGGCTTCTGTTGGTCCTTCATGATCCCCTGGTTAGGGTCCTAGAGATGGTGCGACACGGTGGCTATAGAAGTTATCAGATATGTTTAGAAGAGAACCCAGAGACGATCCTGCAGTAACTTTATTTTACTTTCTTCATAAAAAATGAACGTAACTTCTTTAACTGGAAAAATCCTTTCTGGTTGTACTTTTTCTAACTGAACTGCCTCTCCCATTATTATTATTTTATTATCATACACTAATTTTTGTTCGTTATTGTTCTCCTTCTTCTTATACACACTTTACATTCTCATTCTTATTGTGTGATGCATATGTATTTTGTGCCCCTTTGTACCAATACTTGTATGCTCAAATAGAAATAAAATAAGATGGTGGTTGGAGGTGGTCAACGGGAAACCCTGGACCCGTGTTTCGTGCTACTTGGCACTTGTCAGCAAGGTGTACCTGTAATCTTGAGGGAACTGATGCTCCCTGATGGATTCGATCCCATGTCACTCAGCTTCACAGTCAGAGACGTTACTATTGAGCTATTAGGGCCGCGACCGACCTCCTCTAGGACTGAGATGTAATCACAATTGACTGATCACTGGGTGGTGATCTATTTCATGCGTGTCAAATCCTTCTTAATGCTGATCGAATGGTATCGATCAAATCGAAAGAAGAAAAATTTGAAAAAAACTTACATGAAGTAACTCATTTTTATCATCTTGCATACATAAACTAAGTTCTGTTGAATTATCATCTAAAAATTGTTGTTGATTTGTTAATTTATTAATAATAGCCTGTTGAGAATTACATTGTTGACTATCAGATTGATGATGATGATGTAATAAACCATGTAATGATGATGATGATGATAAATGATTATGTAAATCTAATAAAAAGGAACTATTCGGTAAATCTTCTGGTAAAATTCTTAATAATTCATTATCACAATGATCTTTATTATGATGCTCATGTTGATGATGATGATTTAAATATAATTTTCGACGATTATGTAATTCTTTATTATTTTTACATTTTTCATTTTGACTACTTAAATTATTATCAGTAGTTAAATTATTTAAATGAATATTTTTTCGTTGATTACACATAACTGATAAACTAAATGTAATAATAAATAAAATAGCTAAAAATGTAATAAATATTGCTAATAATAATGAACCAGTTATCCATATTATATGTAAATGATTATATAATGAATATTTATTTGAATAGAATGAATGAAATGATTTTAGAATTGACTTATTATCACCATTATTCAATGGATCATCCGATGATGATGTTGTTGAACTAGTTCTATTCAATAATATTGGATAACCATATGTATTCAAATGTAAAATTTGTATAGAATGATTAGATTGTTTATTATTATTACTTATCCAAATCAATTTACTTTGACATTTGGATTTTAATAATTGTCTATTCTGATGTGTATATAAAATAATATCATCAATACATACATTATTTGTAGTCAAAATCGATAAAAATTGTGTAGTATCCATAGCAACCCAATGATCTGATTGTTCTATAAGTGTATCATGAAAGTTTTGAGAAGTTTCAACATTGTTGTCTTCCATATATTGATTGTAATAATGATTCGTTTGATTATAAAGAGGAGGAGGAGTATTAAGATCAGTAGTAGGGATAGTAGTAGGATATATAGGCATTGAAACATTAATCCATACATCATATGGTAAAGTATTATTTACTAAATCAGATATTTCTTGACGTAATATTGACCAATCTATTCTAGATGATGTTGTTGACAGTGATGATGATGATGATATCTCATCATTTTCGTTACGATCATCATCACTATCATAATCTTCATGATATACATTTCTAAACGATTCGTCAATAGTAAGCACATTTCGAATGGTTTGTTTGTTTGAACTAAAGATGGAAAATTTCAAAAATAAATATATATCATGAATTTATGTTATAACTAATTAAGTCTAAATGAATGGTAACAGTCAGTCAGTCAGCTACAACGTAGGACCAGGCACAGTTATGCATCGGTCCAAGTTGCAATACCTCATTAGCACAACAAGAAGAACACCGGATTCATAGAAGTAGTTCATTTAGTGGTTGTAGTATATAAAAGAACGATTGTATAAAAGGATATAGTATAGTAGTATATATAGGAAGAGAGACAGATATGAAACAATTTTAATCTCAAGGTTTAAGGGAGGATACAGAGTGTATACACCTGCGCCATTGTGATCGATTCTCAGCCATGTCACCCAGAGTCTCCAACCATTGGTTACGATAGTCACGCGGACCCCAACCAAGTATTCTGCATCTGCCAACATGGCTTAGACTAAACGTTAGTGACTTCAAGCTCTGATGCCACGTTTTGGTTTGGCCGCCCCTAACTTTTTCCAACCATTGCCAATACTAGTCAGCATAGTGCGTCGTGGTAACTGTCACGATTAATTTGTGGGCTATTATTATACTATATATTCTTATTGTTTAACTATTAAGTAACTAAATTTTTAATATATTGACATTCCTTTTATCATAAGCTTTTATTTGACTCATTAACTACTGTTATACGATTTACTATTCCCAATCTATTCGCTCCAGTCTCTTATACTCACAGCCATTTTCGGCTTGATCTTTTATAATTGTCATACTTCATTCTGTGGTTTGATGAGGTCTGGTTTGCTTATATATAAACCACTTCTGTTTGCAATATATTATTCATATATTAGAGGTTGATTATTGTGTTCTGGACTGAACCGGCAGGGCAAGGTGAGAAGCTACTGAATGAAGGATCAATAAGGATTTAGAGTTAACTCCAGGGTATTTGGTGTTCGTTGGAGTGACATTAGTTACCTCAACGAAAAGGTTATAGAAATCGATATTCCGATCGGTGATTTTGTCACGTGATATTACACAGGGCCATGATTATGTAGTAACATGAATCTAATCTACATATCGATCAGGTTATATGTTGATGATAACTAATTATATACATTCTAATTGGTTCCAGATGCGATTCTTCATAACAACTGCAGAATGAAATGAAGGAGTAGGGATTAAGCTAATGAATGATAAGACTTTAGGGAGGAGAAGATATGATATGAACTAACACAACTAAATGCGAGTAAATTTCAGCCACACTACAAGTTATCCAGCAGCTATTTATATGATTTAAACCAAATGTTAAAAACCTTTTGAACTGGTGTCTTGACTTGGTCTGTGAGCTACCAATCATTTTTCAGCTTATGTTTACGGAGATAAATCGGGATAAGCGATTTTTTCTTGGCCTACCTTCTGTCATGTTTGTGTTCCAAGTATCCAAGTCAATGAAATTTCAATGGCTTACTACCTCCACATCACTTAACTATGTTGCTTAAGTTTTATACGAAATGCACCAACATATATTTGGAATATCTAAGAACAGTACGCTATCTCACTAAACGTAGAATAAATGTATTATCGAGAACTGGTCAATGTTAATAAAAACAACTAAGCTGAGCGGAAGAACAACTAATAGGAACTCACGTTCAAATACAGCACTCAGTTATACATCCAATCTTCAAGAGATTGATGCTTCCGCTGGGTTTCAAAAACACTTAATCCACATCCACAATCTCAGATATAACTATTGCGATAGTTAAGTAACAACTAGCCCAAAATGCAGAGTCTTCTGTTGGAACTCAGCAATAATGCCAGGATGTTTGGGATGCGTTTCTCCCCATCCAAATGTAAATTGTTACTACAGGACTGGCCTGCGTCAACACCCGAACTAAGGATAGGGAGTGAAGTAGTCGAACGCGTGGACAACTTCACTTATCTTGGAAGTCTGATCAGTCCTAATAGCTTGGTGTCTGACGAAATCTCAACACGGATTCAAAAAGCTCGTTTGGCTTTTGCCAACTTACGTCACCTATGGCGAAGACGAGATATCCGTCTATCAATTAAGGGACGAGTATACTGCGCAGCAGTTCGCTCTGTTCTACTTTACGGCTGTGAAATATGGCCATTAAGAGTAGAAGATACTTGTAGGTTACTAGTATTTGACCACAGATGTCTTAGAAATATTGCTCGCATCTGCTGGGATAACCGGGTAAGTAATAGTGAAGTTAGACGCAGGGTATTAGGGAATGATGGTAAATCAGTTGATGAGGTCATGAATCTTCATCGACCGAGATGGTTGGGCTATGTGTTACGTATGCCTGAACACCGATTACCAAGACGCGCAAGGCTGACTAGTATTGGCAATGGTTGGAAGAGAGTTAGGGGCAGACAAAACAAAACATGGCATTATTGTTTGAAGTCAATAACTTCTAGTCTGAGCCATGTTGGCAGACGTAGACTACTTGGTTGGGGTCCGCGTGACTATCGTAACCAATGGTTGGAGACTCTAGGTGACATGACTCAGAATCGATCACAATGGCGTAGGTGTATAAACTTTTTATCTTCCCTTAAACCTTTAGATTAATATTGCTTCATAACTTTCTTCCTTCCTATACTATATCCTTATACATAACCTATCTTTTATATCTTACCACCACTAAATTAACTACTTCTATGAATCTGGTGTTCATCTTGTTGTGCTAACGAGTTATGGCAACATGGACCGATGCATAAATATGCCTGGTCTTACGTTGTAGCTGACTAACTGACAATATCATACTTGTGTATTACATAAGACTGATTTAATTTTTTATAAATTTAGTTGCGTTATAACCACTAGTGACATAAAATAAACGTAATATATCTGAAATGAAAGATCAAATCAACATTATAATGAATAAAGTAAAGGTTCATAAAAATTTGAAAGTTTCCTTTGAGGAGTCTAGAAATATCCATCGTCAAAGTCTTTGGAAGCATCGAGAACACTAGGAAATATTTTGTCCAATCGTCGTCGAATAAAAGCTCCTTACAAGCATCTAGGAAAAATGAAGAGTCATGAGTCACCTTTTTATTGAAATAATAAATTGTATCGTTTCTATATTTAGTTGGTTTCCAGAAATTTCTAGAAGAACAAGATCGTCTAATTCTATAAATACACTTGACTCTGTTGTACATGAATAGCTCTTAGTCACAATTCATACTATTCCTCTCTCTTACAAATTGAAGGGTACTAATAGTATATGGTTATTTAGAGAGAGGCTATGAAGTCAGTAACAAGTGTCCCAATAGTAGACGACGTAGTGAAACTTCATCAGTTAAGATGGCTGGGACATGTGTTACGTTTGCCCAACCACCGACTGCCCCGACGTGCAATGTTTTATGGTGTAGACGTAGGTTGGAAGAAAGCTAGGGGCGGCCAGACTAAAACGTGTTAGTAGGTGTAGACTACCTGGTTGGGATCCGCGAGATGATAGCAATCGATGGTTAGAGACCTTGAATGACATGGTTCAAAATCGTTTGCAATGGCGAAGGTGCATCCACTCTTTGTGTTCTACCAAATTCTAATCTTGTGAATTCTTCATGTCCCCTTCTTTTTTCTCTTTCCAAATTTATTTCACTAGATTATATTCCTTGAATAACATTTTCAAACCCTAAGCTTTCACATTATTGCTTATACTCTTACTACTTCTACTACTATGAGATTTGAATCGACAACTACATCTCTGTGCAAAAGTGGTATAGCAATTCGAACTGGTGTATGTATGTACGTAGGAAGTTCTACGTTGTGACTGACTGACTGAATAGACTTGTCATCTCCTAAAACAGATATAACCCAAAGAAGTCTCATTATTGACTATATATAAAGCATATATTTAAAAAGGAACAAAGACTTACCCCAAACTTAGAATAACTTGACTACTTAATCTATTATTATCATTATTATTAGATAGAAATTGTATTTTTAATTGTAAACAAGCTATTGGATATAATTTAGAAAATGTATATAATTGTTTTAATGTATCAGTATTATTAGATTGTTTTAATGAATGATAAATAATGGATCGTTTTTGTTTGATTATCCTTGATGATAATTGTGACTGACTTGAACTAGTACCAGTTACATCTTCTGGTGCATTAGGTTTATGTATTATATAATATGTAGGCCAATGAATTGGTAATTTCATATATGAATATTGAGTATTATTATTGTTATTAGTAGTAGTAGTAGTAGTAGAACATGGGAAATAATTGGTGGTTGGAATAATAACAGATGGAAATTGAAAATATTGATTTGATGTTTTAGCCTATAATTTGAGAAAAAAAAAGGATTAATTCAGATTATCTTAGTGGTCTTGAGTGCTGTTAGAGGTATGAGGGCAGTTATCACTTTCCGTTTGCTCACACCGTAGAAGGGTTCTTCTAGAGGTACCTGAAAATGAAATTCGGTTAGAAGTGGTCTTAATGACTTGAGAGCATGTCCGCATTGCCCAAGGGACAACTACTTGAGGTCGGTCACACATAACCTTTTCGTGGGTAGTTTTTGTGTTGGGATCTTACCGCTGGAGACGGCTATCTGTGGGATAAGGAGAGGTGTACATTTTTAGGGTCAACCTTTTCTAACCCCACCCCTCCTTATGGGAGGGCAGAATCGACGTTATGCTGGTTGTCTGAAGGAAACACTTTACTGCCGTCACACCTCTGTACAGTCAGCAGTACGACTTCGCCTTCGGACCTTGGGTTTGCTGCTTTTATTCTTACCGCTCTTCAACCGACCTGTCTGGCATGGTAGGACCTTGAGGAATGATTGTTCAAGCTAGTATAGCTCGATTGGTTCATCACGATAGGCAAGCCCGACAACCACGTCAATGTAGCAGCAACGATCGGGTAGTTTGAAATCAGGGTTTTCCAACTCCCCTAGGTGAACTCTCCGTGCCCACCAACCCGGTTAAAGGGCCAGACATTCGCTTTTTGTCTTCTCAACTTCGTAAAAAACACCCCCGCCACGAGAAGGCAGTGAGTAGGACTTCCCTGGCAGAGGCAGTATACGCGTGGCCATCTGAGAGCATTTTGAGAGGAAGGGTGCCCCCCCACTTTCGACCGTACCACGGAATTTCTAATAGATTTGTGCTACTTACAGTTATAATTCAGTTGTACTAGTTAAAATCCTGAAACATTAATGAACCTAAGATCTAACAAGAGAAAATGTTGTAATTTCAATAATAGAACATTCATTCTATATGGTTTACATTCAAATTCCAATATTTCAATTCATTAATCTATTACTGATAATATTTACTTCTACCTTCTTCGTTTATTGTATTTCTACATGGTACCAATTAAAATCTTGTACTGGACGGTTTTTCTTATCAGAAAAATATGATGCTTGATTTATTTATCTTAGTTTTCGTTCCGATTAACAGTAAGTACTGTGAAGTTTATTCTGATATAATCATTAGAACGGAGCATTCTGTCATTCAATGCGATTTTAGTGACGTATATGAATCCGAGATATTTACGATTGACTGATCACTAAGTGGTGATCAATGTCATGTATGTCAAGTCCTTCTTAGCGCTGATCGAATCCTATCGACCACAAGAGATCAGTCGGGGCCCAGATAGCTCAGTGGTAACGTCCCTGATTGTAAAGCTGGGTGACACGGGATCGAATTCGTCAGGGAGCATCAGTTCCCTC
This sequence comes from Schistosoma mansoni, assembly GCF_000237925.1. NCBI lineage: Eukaryota > Metazoa > Platyhelminthes > Trematoda > Strigeidida > Schistosomatidae > Schistosoma > Schistosoma mansoni. The sequence goes on along the minus strand of NW_017385990.1, from coordinate 1,590,139 downwards.
AAGATTACAGGCACACCTTGCTGATGAGTGCCAAGTAGCACAAAACCTAGGTCCAGGATCTCCTGTTAACTACCTTCAACTATCATGTAGTCCGAAATATATCATGATTGTTTATATTCATTTGTTCTCTAGAATACCATTGTGCCTTCAAGAAATGTTTGACTTTTCCTTAATGCATTTTTATGCATAATCCAGTGGTTATTAGATCATAATCATCTTACGGTGCTTTAACCGGGTTGGTGGACATGGAGGGTCCACCTAGGGGAGTTGGAAAACCCTGACTCCAAACCAATGGTGCACATGGCCTAGCTCCAGTATCCTGATGAAACGAATGGCGAATGAACCTGCTGTTGGTCACCGGCTACCATGGGACTGCATCTCCTCACGATGCTCCATTGCCTTGTGGATCAGACCTCTAGGTCGAAGGTTTCGGTGATGGTCCCCTAAGAAAACCACCTGCTTCAGTTTGGGCATCTGGGCAGTATCACAGCCCTCACACAAATCAAATAAGATTTGTGTGGCGCATATATATCTGGTGCCCCTTTGTACCAATATTTATGTGTTCAAATAAATAAATTGTAAACTTGCATTATAACACATGTAATACTAAACGACCTAAACATTTCGCAACTCTATGTAAGTCACTTCTTCAGAAGAAATAAATTAATTCATTAATTTGGATCAGTTCGTGAATTTCCATGAAATTCAATGAATATACATTTCATTAGTAGTACAATGGAACAAAGCAAAAAAAGTTATTTTGTACAATCAATCAATCATAAAACATGTTTGATCAAGTTCATTTAATTATGCCATTCCGGTCAAGGTAATTTTTATGAGATCTACTTGTACATGGTATGATAATAAGTGTGAAAAATGTGATATGTGTATTGTGAGGAATTTGTATATATGAAAATAGTGTGAACTATGAATAGAATCAGATATTTTATAAAGTTGAGATCATGAGTCAATAGAAGCTAGACCATCATGGAAGAATTGCACCACATG
>NW_017385990.1:1546203-1588931 GCF_000237925.1 Schistosoma mansoni | reverse complement strand
GGTTTTAGATGGTGGTCTAGGTTCAATTGACTCATGATCTCAACTATATAAAATTACTAGAATTTCCACAAAACCTCTTCTGATAAGAATCAGATATAGTAACTTTGATGGATTGTTCAAGTTGGATGGATCGTAAGGCTTTCTGTTCTCTTAAGGAATATTAGGATTTACCAATATATGGCAAGTTTAAGCCACTGGTCTTTCTTTTATAGTTACGAAAGCTTTTTACGGATTGTCTTGATATTTTTAATATCAATTTGATGACTATTGAAAATGGAATATATCTATTCTACAGGATTATTAAGTGTTTTTTTGTGTAACTTAGATGTTCCTTGAATCAAGTCAACATTTCATGAGACGACTCTTCAACATCAAAGGTATTATATATAACAGACAAACCCTAATCTTCAGATAGTTTTGAGTTGACATAAAAAGAATCATATCCTTTGTACGAACTGAAGCATTGCAAAGGGTTTTAGTTGTTTTGTAGTATACTTTAATTCTGTCTTACCGTATTTGAAAATTCAAAAATATGAAAAACACCTTACCATCCATCCTACTTGAACCATCTATCAAAGTTACTATATCTGACTCCATTGAGAGTAACAGGCATAAGTAAATAAGTACGTAAGTAACAAATATCATCTTTTTTCACACTTATTAGCATACCATACACAAAAATACACAAGTAGATCTCATAAAAAATTACCTTGACCGGAATGGCATAATTAAATGAACTTGATCAGATGTGTTTTATGATTGATTGATTGATTGTACAAAATAACTTTTTTTGCTTTGTTCCTTTGTACTACTAATGAAATGTGTATCAATTGAATGTCATGAAAATCATGAACTGATTCAAATTAATTTTTTATGAAGAAGTGACTTACATAAAGTTGCGAAATGTTTAGGTTCATTAGTATTACATGTGTTATAATGCAAATTTACAAACCACCTTTCATATAAGCAAAGATGGTTAATGGATAGCAGTAGAATCCAGTTTGACGCGCATTTCGTCCTATTTGGGACTCATCAGCTGGATGTACCTGCACCTCAGAGTTCATGTTCACTCTGGTACTCGAACTCAGTACATTTCGCTTCAAACGCCATTGGATGTACCTGCATCTCTGAATGTACCGACATCCAGATGACGAGTCCCAAATAGGATGAAACGCGCGTCAAACTGGATTCCACTGCTAGCCACTATCCATCTTTGCTTACAACGTTTGTGAATTAAGGCTATATCGAGGCAATACGCACAGTATGAACATATGCTAATAAGAGACTAACCAGTTGCAGTCTTAACACATTGATGGGAAGATTCAAACAAACAATACTAATTGAATTTTTCACCTTTCATATATCTTTTCACAACAATCCTAATCACATTATTAAAAACATAGTCTATTGTATATAGGTGATTACAATTAAATATAGCTAGTTGCACAGTGTACTTTGAATATATAAGAGTATACCAATGAGAAATGTATCTATTAGCAATCATTATGTAATCAGTCTGTTAGTTCTATTCTTAGACATATGGTACTGTTTAAAATATATATCGGTAGAGTAGATTGAAGAAAAAAGATGATTCCACGTAATAACCTGAAGAAAAGAAGATATTGAACCAAATCATATGAATAGGAAGATGGTTTTGCCTAACTTATTGATGTTTTCCTTCATTCTCTAAATTCTGAATTATTGTTTTATTTATTAAAACACATGAATATTGATACAAGGGGGCACCAGATATATATGCGCCACACAAATCTCATTTGATTTGTGTGACGGCTGTGATACTACCCAGGTGCCCAAACTGAAGCAGGTGGTTTTCTTAAGGGGCCACACCTCTAGCCTTCCACTTAAAGATCTGATCCACAAGGCAATGGAGCATCGTAAGGGTATGCAGTGCCATTTTAACTGGTGACCAACGATTGGTTCATACGCTATTTGTTCATTCAGGATACTGGAGCCAGCTCATGTGCACCATTGGTTTGGTATCAAGGTTTTCCAACTCCCCTAGGCGAACTTTCCGAGTCCACCAACCTGGTTAATGAGCCGGACATTGGCTTTTCGTCCTCTCAATTTCGTAAACAACAGTAATGGCACGAGAAGGCAGTGAGTAGGACTTCCCTGGCAGAGGTTATATACGCGCGGCCATGCGAGAGTATTTCAAGAGGCAGAGCGCACTCTCCCCACTCTCGGCATTTGGAGGGCCCGCTTTATTCCCCTCCGTAGATATAAATCCTATTAGAATAAACAGTATGTCTATCATTTCCAAAAGCTTATAAATGATCAATAGTACATTAATGGTATCACATACTGGAATTATGTGTTATGATGCAACTCAGTAAAATATAGCAAATGATGTTTATTCAATGGATTTATTAAATCTTAAAAACAAAATCATTACTCATATAATAAACAAAGTTAGAAACCATGAACTGATCAATATTAGACTACCAGTGAAAACCTCGAAGCACTGAGGGGCCATTTCATCCCCACTATAGGACTACTCAACAGGGCGCATACACGACTCTGCACGCAGGAATCAAACTCCCGACCTTCGACCTTATATTCATAAGTAATTCTATGGAAATAGGCTGTTTAAGTAAACCATAGACCTACTAAATAATCACAATCATAAACATTTTACTACAGAATTTAAAAACATACCAAAAGCCTACAACATATAGATGAATATGAAAAGGTCACTATAATGGATAATTTGGCAGCTTAATTAGGAGATCAATGATTTTATGAAAATATTGAATAGTATACACCATTATACATACATATATATACATGGAATACTGTACAGATTTCATTTAAGGAAAGAACAAATCAATCAATCACCTCGATAATTATGTTGACTTGTCAATCAGTGAAGAATGCTGACTCACTCTCCTATCATAATTGAAGTCTATGAGATGGTGTGGAAGATTTGTAGTTGATGTGGATGGCTTTGGTGGAGTATTTTTCTCTCTAAGCTGGATGGTTCGGTAAACGCCTACTTAAAGTATATGCTGATGATGTTAATCAGACGAATGATGAAAGCTTCACATGCACCAATCGAATCACACTTGACGGAGAAGCTTTGGAGGATGTGAAAATCTTTACATATCTGGTCAGCATCATCGATGAACACGGTGAATCTGATGCAGATGTAAGGACGCTCATCGGCAAAACAAGAGCAGCATATTTACAACTAAAGAACATCTGGAACTCAAAACAATTGTCTGTCAACCAACAACAAGATCAGAATTTTTAATACAAATATCAAGATAGTTCTATTGTATGGATCAGAAACTTGAAGAACTACGAAAGCCACCATACAGAAGATACAAATGTTTATTAACAGTTGTCTACGCAAAATACTTCGGATCCGATGGTCAGACATTATCAGCAACATTCTACTGTGGGAGACACCATACCAGATTTCAGTGGAGGAAGAAATGCTGGAAGTGGATAGGACACACATTGAGGAAAGTACCCAACTGCGTTACAAGACAAGCCCTCACATGGAACGCTGAAAACCAAAGGAGGAAAGGAGTACCAAAGAACACATTACTGCAAGAAATGGAGACAGACATGAGAAGAATAGACAAAAATTGGATAGAACTAGAAAGGAAGGCCCAGGACAGAGTGGGTTGGAGAATACTGGTCGGCGGCCTATGCTCCATTGGGAGTAACAGGCGAAAGTAAGTAATAGCTATTGAATAGTATCGATAGCCACCACGCATAAAAAAGAGATGTATAACACATAAATCTATTAAAAAGTGAACCATATTAGCCTGAGTTTAATAACTCCTTATAAATCTCTTAAATAACACTTATTATCTATGTAAAACTAATTAAGTCTATTTAGTCTTAGTACCATTATAACAAGATTATGGATTATAAAGAAATGTTCAGTAGAAGCAAATTATGTACTCACTAACGATTAATTTCAAGTGGCGATTCTCAGAATTTTATCCAGTAGTCATGACCAGTCAAATTCGATCACTTTAAAAGTGAAGCAATTACCCATCCTAAGAATCGGATAACGGTTAGGCAATGTCGCAAATTGACTGAAGCTGGAAAAGCAAACCATGGAATGTCGAATAAGTAGTCTAAAGACCAAGAGCTACTTGAGAGATCTAAAGGTTCTAAGTTCAATTATTAATAGGTTGGGAGACACCTACAACTGACAAGTCCCGTACTGGGACGAAATGACTACTCACTGATTCCTGGACTTCAATGGTTGTCTAACAAGTAAATCGATAATATAGATGACAGAAATGAATCTATAGAGCTCATTCTCACATATAATGTCGTAAGATAATTGACTGTTGAACTCAGCTGAATTAAGTGTTGGTTGAAGTTTGCGAAGTAATCGTAATACAACCTTAGTGATACTGAATGGGATTGTACTGACAAAGAACTAACTGTTATTTATATCCCTTTAAATTCTAAGTTCTAGTATTGTACAGAAGTGTATTACGTTCTTGACAAAATCCGTTCTTCCAATAGGCCATCTTGTTATAAGATATCAGTCAAATTGGAGAGCAATCTCGTGACCAGCTATCATTAAGTCATAATATATCACCTCATATTATTTATCGATCAGCATTATGACTATTCATCTCAACAATTACCATATAGAAGATCTCATTTTGATACTGTCTTGGCAACAGAATTAGAGTAAATAGGCTTAGAATTTAAATGGATTATATTAAATCCAGACCATATATTCACATTTTTTCCCTAGAATATTGTACTTATTTTATTATTAAAGCATAAAACAAAACTTCATTTCATAACTGTCACAAGAGAAATATCATAGTTACAGAGTAGGAAAATTGCGAAAAAAAAAGGAATTGTAGACATCAATTTATATGGATTGAATTGATTTTCTTTCTAATAGTTATAATGAACGTTTTGTTACATATTGTAAGTAGTAAATTATCACCACCACCACCACCACCCTCAATCTCAAAAAGCGGTACTATTAGACATATATTTGAAATAAAATACGTTAACAACAATGTTTTAGATGAATTAATGCACGTTAAGTTTTGACATGATTCATTGGTTTTTATTCCACGATTTCATTACATCTTTCGGAATCATATTCTTTAGTATTGAATTTCCTTATATTATTGCATTCTGAAACTTAGGCTAATATGGTTCACTTTTTAATAGATTTATGTGTTATACATCTCTTTTTTATGCGTGGTGGCTATCGATACTATTCAATAGCTATTACTTACTTTCGCCTGTTACTCCCAATGGAGCATAGGCCGCCGACCAGTATTCTCCAACCCACTCTGTCCTGGGCCTTCCTTTCTAGTTCTATCCAATTTTTGTTTATTCTTCTCATGTCTGTCTCCATTTCTTGCAGTAATGTGTTCTTTGGTACTCCTTTCCTCCTTTGGCCTTCAGCGTTCCATGTGAGGGCTTGTCTTGTAACGCAGTGGGGTACTTTCCTCAATGTGTGTCCTATCGACTTCCAGCGCTTCTTCCTGATTTCTTTTTCCACTAGATTCTGGTTTCTTGTCTCCCACAGTAGAATGTTGCTGATAGTGTCTGGGCAACGGATCCAAAGTATTTTGCGTAGACAACTGTTAATAAACACTTGTATCTTCTGTATGATGGTTTTCGTAGTTCTCCAAATTTACGCCCAATACAATAGAACTGTCTTGATATTTGTATTGAAAATTCTGATCTTGTTGTTGGTTGACAGACAATTGTTTTGAGTTCCAGATGTTCTTTAATTGTAAATATGCTGCTCTTGTTTTGCCGATGAGCGTCCTTACATCTGCATCAGATCCACTGTGTTCATCGATGATGCTGACCAGATATGTAAAGATTTTCACATCCTCCAAAGCTTCTCCGTCAAGTGTGATTCGATTGGTGCATGTTGTATTGTATCGGGGAGTCTTGCTTTTCCCTTTGTTTATATTGAGACCTACTGCTGCTAGAGTGGTCGTCTTCTCTTGCATTTGTTGTTGCGTGTGTGACACAAGAGCCGGATCATCTGCGAAGTCTAAATCGTCCAGATGCATCCTAGCTGTCCACTGTATCCCGTGCTTCCTCCCAGATGCTGACGTCTTCATGATCCAGTCGATCACCAGGAGAGAAAGAGGAAGGGATGTTGATTATGACTGCATGGACTGAATCCTGATCACATAGATGATATTAAAACGAGGAACTAACTCATTCACCAAGTACGTAAGTCAAACTTTACGTAAGAAAGCTGATGATACTACCTAGCTGCTCAAACTAAAGTATATGGGGCAGGGTTCGAACCTGTATCAATCTATATCTGTATAATCTACCGCGATATTATTAGTGGCTTCGTAGAGGTACCATCTTAAACTTGATTGGTTAACTCAAAGTTACCAGCATAATTTACATTCGTTAGGATTAATTATTTTGTGAATGAACAATTGATAAAGCTGTTACTAGTTTTAGTATCTTACGTGAGGGCCTTTAAAGTTTCAAAGTCCTATTGTAGTTCTAAAGATACTCTTGTTTTCGGTACATAATTTAACCTTCAAACTATAGTTCCTTTTACATTCTCTCCTTTCTATTTTCTACTCAAGTTTTAAGTATGATTTCTGAGGACTAGTATAAGTATAGGGTTGTGGAGATTGTTGAGTTTTTTTATGAATAGTTGAGATCATGAATCAATTGAAGCTAGACCACCATGGAAAACCTAGAAGCCCTGAACGACCGTTTCGTCCTGCTGTGGGACTCCTGAGCGGTGCGCATCCACAATCACGCACGCGAGATTCGAACCCAGGGCCGTCGGTCTCAAGAACACTGAGCCGGCATCTAACGGCGTTCATGTCTAACCTCAACCAATCCACGAAGTTGCGCGACCATCTTTCATTGTATTCAGGACAAAACAGCCATTCAGTACTTCCAGGTTTTCAATGGTGGTCTAATATCATTCTATACTTTCTTCAATACTGAATAAATTTAATCCAATAATTGGTGAAATAGTTTATCCATATGTTTTTATTGTTGTTGTTATTTTCTTTAAATACAACATTCATAAGCAACAAGATGATGATAAAAAGATTCATGTTGACTTAATAAAAAAATAGAAATGATATTGATTATGTACTGGGGGTAATATGATGATGATGAGATGAGATAATAAAAAGAAATAGTTTACTATCAGGACAGTATAGATGGAAACCAACTATTAAAATACAAACGAGCAATTATTTTCAAGAAGGCCTTACATGGATCCAAGGAAAGGTAATCAATTTGTAGTGGTTAAGAGACAATTATTCACCTGAAACAATGGATGAAGGATTCCACAAGATCATGAAGTTAAACATTAACACCGTTAGATGCCGTCTCAGTAATCTATAAAGTAAGCGTTCTCGTGAGAAATCGAAGATTCTGGGTTCGAGTCCCACGTGCAGGGTCGTGAATGCGCAGTGATGAGGAGTCCTATACTAGGACGAAATGACTATTCAGAGCTCCCAGGTTCTCAATGGTAGTCTAGTTTAAATCGACTCATAAATTTAACTTAGAAAGAAAGAAATGGAAATCAAATTTAGTCAATCACGAACAATGTAAAAATTTAGGCACAAATGTTTATTGAATTAAGTTACTATAAATTTATATTGTTACAATAAGAGAGAATATTTAAAGGTCAGTTAGTCATAATCCACTATTATGAAATGAGTTAGTCAACTGTACAGAAGGTAGGTGGTAGTACATATGTGCATCTATCCAAGTTACAAAATCATATCATCATCACATAGAGAGATGAAATGATCATAACATATAGCAGAGTAATAGAAATACTTAGAGTATTAATGGTAACAGAAAAGATTATGTGCACAGAGTATGATTCAAGAGAAGAAAAAAAGAGTACATCACAGTATGAAAAGCATAAGATAATATTAAAGCTCAAAATAGAAAGGGAATAAGATCTGAACCATTGTAACCAGCTTCTGAACCAATTCACTCAACGTCTCTAACTATTTGGTTGGGATAATCTAGCGGGTCTCAATGTTTTTATTATTATTTAAACACATAAATATTGGTATAAGGAAGCACCAGATATATATGCGCCATACAAATCTCATTCCATTTGTGTGAGGGCTGAGATACTGCCCAGGTGCCTAAACTGAAGCAGGTGGTTTTCTTAGGGGGCAATAACCCGAGCCTTTAACTTAAAGGTTTGATCCACAAGGCAGTGGAGCATCGTGAGGAGATGCAGTCCCATGGTAGCCAGTGACCAACAATTGGTTCATACGCCATTTGTTCCCTCAGGATCCTGTAGTCAGCCCATGTGCACCATTGATTTGGAATCAGGGTTTTCCAACTCCCCTAGGTGGACCCTCCGTGTCCACCAACCCGGTTAAAGCGACGGACATTCGCTTTTCGTCCTCTCAATTTCGTAAACAACACCTCCGCCACGAGAAGGCAGTGAGTAGGACTTCCCTGACTGAGGCTATATATTCGCGTGGCCATATGAGAGCATTTCGAGAGGGAGAGCGGACTCTCCCCACTCTCGGTCGTACCAGGGCATTTGGGGGCCACTTACACTTATAAAAACAACACCGTTCAGCAGTCAATGGACTTTGTTCAATGAAGCATGAAGTTTTCAAAATCTAATCAAACAGAACAAATTCACATTGTAGAAATGAGGTAAACTTATCACTGCTAACGTCAATTAGACTGAATATTTAACCTAGAAATGAATAAATGGGTCGGCGAGAATATAATTTATAGACGAACCAATCAGATTTACGATAAAAGGTCTCGGAAATTGGCACGAAATTCACTTATCCATTTGGCTAAATAACTTTTTTGACATTATAGCTGATGTCAGTGTGTGATGAAAACCCTAAATCGAATTCCTAACACTGGTTTATTACCATCATTTGATCCTAGTTAGTAAGTGAACATTCTGAATTTACCGTCTCTTAAAAGTCATCCATAAATAATTATAGTCTCATCAATATTATCAACTTAGTTTAGTCTAATAAGTAGTTAGTCTAATAAGTAGTATTATTCGGAATTTCATACTATTCAAGAAAATGATTCATTATTTTTCCCATAAAAATGATAACATTTGTTATGACTATGAATCAATAAGTGAATATGAACACAGTTTTAATATAAACAATCATGGTAGGATAGTTTAACCGGTTGAAATGTTCAATTCTATAGTATAAATACCAAATAATCAGTAGTTTAAAACAATTTAACTAAAATTAACAAAGTTGAAATCATGAGTCAATTGAAGCTAGACCATCATGGAAAACCTGGAAGCACTAAACGGCCGTTTCGTCCTACTATGCGACTCCTCAGAAGTGCGCATCCACGATCTCGAACTCGCGGGATTCAAGCCCAGGACCTACCAGTCTCGAGCCAGAACACTTAACCGATAGACCACTGATTCGGCATCCAACGGTGTTAATGTCTAACTTCAACCGATCCACGAAGTTGAGCAACCATACACCAATGTCATCAGTGAGTTGATATCTCCCAACAGACCTAGTTGAACTCCACTGGTTACTGTTTCTCACTAGAACTCCAGGAAATACCTCATGGAGCCAGTCACTAGTGAGCACATGATCATGATCAGAAGGGGTTTTGTGGAGATTTCAGGAATTTTATATAGTTGAGATCATGAGTCAATTAAAGATGGTAGGTCCTGGGTTCGAATCTCGCGAGGCGGGATCGTCAATGCGCACTGCCACCGAGGAGTCCCACAACAGGACGAAACGACCGTCTAGTGCTTCCATGTTTTCTATGGTGGTCTAGCTTCAATTGACTGATTATTTCAACTGTATATAAAATTATAAAAATCTCCACAAAACCCCCTTCTGATAACAAAATATCTCTTAATGATTGAATAGAAAGAGATAGAAAAAAAGATAAGTGTAAAATTGTAAGGACGGCCCGTCGGTAGACTCTCGGAAGCCCTAAGAAGCCCAGGAAGAGCCGCAGACATTCCATCCAATCACGGCTAGGGGAATGTTCGAGAAATGCCAACGTGGAGCTTCTCCATTGGATGGATTAGTTTGATACCTATGTGCTTATTGGTTGACCTAAATGATAATTTACTTTCAGCCAAAAACTATAAATACACGAGATTTCTGTGCTATATTTTGACACTGTTTGGGGCAATAAACTTTCTGCTTACCAGTCTTTGTCTTCTCTCTTTTGCGACGTTTTGCGGGTTCTATCGTTCAAGTAGTCAAGTAGTTCGCGGCATATTAAGAATCAAGGCTCTAGATATAACAAAAATGATCAACAATTTCTTTCTCATATCAATTTAAATTAAGGTACTAAATGAAGTCTTCGGTAGTTTTGTTGTCTTCGGTAGTTTTGTTGTATATGAAATCTAACTTAATAGTATAGTATTAAATGATGGATCAGTACTTTTATCTACATCTGTATAGATGTGTGTATGTGAAAATGCAAGTCACATTCGGAATGTTACAAACACACCATTAGTAATATATATATATATATATATATATACAAAATTCATACATATTGAATGATGTGAATAGTATAGCACAGTTATTTCGGTCTAGTATTTAAGCATGATTAGTGTATATAAATATACAGGCAGAAAACGTTTTACACTATACTTATCTCTAAAATCAAAGTATTGAATGTAGAACAACAAATGCCCTGGTACAGTCGAGAGTGGTGAGAGTCCGCTATCCCTCTCCAAATTCTCTCACATGGGCACGCGTATATAGCCTTTGCCACGGAAGTCCTACTCATTGCATTCTCGTGGCATTATTGTTTACGAAATTGAGAGGATGAAAAGCGAATGTCCGGCGCTTTAATGGGGTTGTTGTACATGGAGGGTCCACCTGGGGGAGTTGGAAAACCCTCATTCCAAACCAATGGTGCACATGGGCTGACTCCAGGATCCTGAGGTAACAAATGGTGTATGAATCAATCGTCGGTCATCGGCTACTACGGGACTACATCTCCTTACGATGCTCCATTGCCTTGTGGATCAGACCTTTAGGTCGAAGGCTCCGAGTGTGGCCTTGTGTGAAAACCACCTGCTTCGGTATGGGCACCCGGGCAGTATCACAGTCCCCACACAAATCAAATGAGATTTGTGCGACGCATATATATATATACATCTGGTGCCCCTTTGTACCATTATTTATGTGTTTAAATGAACAGAACAAGAGTGTATAGAAAAAGCAACTACAAATATGACAGTAAAAAGAAAGAAACCAATGTTATATTGAGAGAAAAATCCCATCACATATAAGTAACTAACATAAGATTAGTATCACCATTCATTGGAATCCTCTACAAAATTATTTATTGATCAATAGCAAAAAATGTGGAGAAAATTTTTTCACTTCAACTAAAGGAGATATGTAATATTCCTGACCATTTTTTCTAAAAAAAAATTTGATTTGTTTGTAAATAGAATTCTATAAATGATGCTGAAAGCAGTCTAAAGATTTAAGGTTATTTGCGCAAATGGATAGTAGCTAGCAGCGAAATCCTGTTTGATGCACGTTTCGTCCTATGTGACTCGTCAGTTGATGTTCACCCCGGGTCTCGAACCCAGTACCGTTCGTTTCAAACGCCATCACGTTATCCACTCAGCTACTGAGTCCTGATAGCCACTTGCTTGTGCAATGGGGTGAAGTTTAAATTCACTTGGTATTGTTTGTCTGAAACTTCCCATTGATGTTGAGGACTGCAATTGATCAATCTCTTATTGGCCATATGTGCATACAGTGCGTATTGCTTCGATATAGCCCTAATTCAGTAGCTAAGTGAATAATGCGATAGCGTTGGAAGCGAACGATACTGGGTTCGAGACCCAGGGTGAACATCAACTCTGAGATGCAGGTACATCTAGATGACGAGTCCCAAATAAGACGAAACGCGCATCCTGGATTCCACTGCTAACCTCTATCCATCTTAACTTATAATGCTTGTGAATTAAGGCTATATCGAGGCAATGCGCACAGTATGCACATATGCCAATAAGAAACTGATCAGTTGCGGTCCTAAACATCAATGAAAAGATTCAAAAAAACAATACTACGTGAATTTAGACATTACATATGGTTATTTAAATTTTTCCAAGTAAAGTGATGTTCAAACTCATCAACAACTTCATTGAAGGTCAAATGTACATTGTCATATTTTACAGCTTTATATATAAGACGAAATAATTAATTTAGTTTTATAATGTACCTATTTATATAAATTTGAAAACACATATTTACAAGGGTTCGAATCTGCAACCCAAGGTTTGACATTCAATCTCTTATGACCAATCCTAGCCACTGCTTTATGTAATAAGAAACTGATTCCAGAAAAAAAAACTATCCATGTCTTATTATCATTACTAATACCAATGCTACTTATAATAAACACGTATGCCCAACCACCGACTGCCCCGACGTGCAATGTTTTATGGTGTAGACGTAGGTTGGAAGAAAGCTAGGGGCGGCCAGACTAAAACGTGTTAGTAGGTGTAGACTACCTGGTTGGGATTCGCGAGATGATAGCAATCGATGGTTAGAGACCTTGAATGACATGGTTCAAAATCGTTTGCAATGGCGAAGGTGCATCCACTCTTTGTGTTCTACCAAATTCTAATCTTCTGAATTCTTCATGTCCCTTTCTTTTTTATTTTATTTTCAAATTTATTTCACTGAATTATACTCCTTGAATAAAATCTTCAAACTCTAATCTTTCAGATTACTGCTTAAACTCTTACTACCAACACAACTATGGGATTTGAATCGACAACTACATCTCTGTGCTGATGTGGTATAGCAACTCGAACTGATGTACTTACGTAAGAATTTCTACGGTGTGACTGACTGACTGATACTAAACACAAGTTTGTCGAATAGAAAAAAGAAAAAACGATTCTCTTATTTGAAATGAAAACAGAAGTACCGAATGAACGGAATAAGAGTGTTTTAAACAGCAACAAAAAAAATTGAACCATCTGACAATTTTATTATACAACCATATTGTCTGACGTTTGATAAAATGTTAGGGAGGAAGTGGGATTTCCTCTTTTTTGCAAAAAAAAGGAATGAAAATAGACCATTAATCTCTAAGATAGAAAGACCCAGAGATAAGGTGAAAGAGAAGAGGAAAACTTTTTAGTTCAATAGTTCTTATCTTTTTCTTTTCCCCCTACTTCTGTTTTATTTCATTTTAATAAAACAAATGGAAACATCACAAACAATGTTTATATGTAAAAAAAATGAGGTTGTATGATAAATGAGATATCAATGAATCAAGTGTTTCTATGCTTCAAAAAAAAAAAGAAAAACGTCCCATAAACTTATGTTTAGATGTAGGTTGATAATGTTAAATAGAAATGAGTAAATCATTCTATTTGGTATTCGTCAATCTAATGCTCTTTTTCTACTAGGACTGATTTTTACAACGAGACTGAGAACCTCAATACCACTAGCTTCTATTCTGAGCCATATCTGATAACGTCTCTAGCCACTGTGTTGCACCATCTCTCGGACCCCAGCCAGGGAGTCGTGAAGGACCAACAGAAGCTAGTCCTTTGCAGATTTCTTTCATACCACGACACCATGTCATACACTGACCACTTCTCCGCTTTTTCCACCAGTCCCAAAGTCGGCAAACAATGCACGACGTGAAATTCTCTGGGACGACATTCGTAAAACATGTCCAAGCCACCGAAGTCGGTGTTTCAAGATGGTGACACCAATTGAATTATCGTCTCTGCGTCCGAACACATGATGCCGAACCTCTGCATTACTAACATGGTGTTGCCACTGGATGTCAGCAATCCTTCGGAGACAACGATGATCGAACACAGAGAGTCGTCTAACATCCTCAACTCGGAGAGGCCAGGTTTCACAAGCATAGAGCAAAACTGCTCTCACCGAGGCGTTGTAGATCCGACCTCTTACAGCCAGACTAACATCACAAAGGCGCCAAAGATGGCCCAGATTGGCATAAGCCGTTCTGGCTTTCATTATACGTGCATCAATCTCATTACTCACGCCACCACCAGCACTTATATAGCTACCTAGATACACGAACTTCTCAACTACTTCAATCTGCTCACCATCTAGGGTGAGTACAGGATTAGAATCCTGCCAGTCTTGCAGGAGTACTTTGCACTTGGAGGGTGCAAAGCACATGCCGTACTTGCGGACACTGATTGCCAACTGATTAAGTGCGGATTGCATGCCTTGGGCATTATCGCACAGTAAGACAATATCATCCGCATACTCAAGGTCTAGAAGTCTTTCTCCAGGCAACAGATTCACACCACCATTACTCACATCCATCAGAGCTGTTTATCTACTTTAGGCCACTCGTAACAGAAATAAATATTTTGATATTTTATAATAAAATATTACATACAAAACAGAATAGATTTAGTGTTAGACTTGTACACGATCAACATCTGAAAATCACATTCAAGATAACGATTAGATCGCTTCATTGGCTACTGTTAGACTTGATACGCATGAAATTGATCACCACCCAGTGGCCAATCAATTGTGATTAAATCTCAGTCCTACAGGGGGTCGGTCGCGGCCCGAGTAGCTCAGTGGTAACGTCTCTGACTGTGAAGCTCAGTGACACGGGATCGAATCCGTCGGGGAGCACCAGTTCCCTCAAGATTACAGGTACACCTTGCTGACGAGTGCCAAGTAGCACGAAACCCGGATCCAGGGTTTCCTGTTGACCACCTCCAACCACCATCTTATCTACTGTTAGATATGTTTACCGTCAAAGTACCGTCAGCAGTAAACAGATACAATAGACTAAATAAACATATGTATATAGCTACACAATTATAGAATCGTAGACTACTTAAACTAACACATAGGCACAAATAAATTATTACCAAATCTTAAAGATTCTAGTAAAGGAAAATTGTGCAATAATAAAGTAACTATTGTGTTGTGTTGCTTCTTATTCTGCAACTGAAATATTAGCTTCCTGAATGTGATGTCAAGCTAGCCACGTCAGTGAAATCTTCATCGACTAAAACTGGATCGGCAACATATATAGAAAATAAAGCCATATATTGACCAGTAGTGTACGTCTATCATCTCACCTGTCTGATTGGTCAGTATAATATTAAAGATAGTAGTAAACAAAAATTATGAAACGACAAAATAACAAATAGACTCATTTGAGCGGCGAAAAAACAAAAAACAAAACAAAGACCACAAGTACAAAGGGAAATCATGATTGGTAAGAAAGAAACTAAAACGAGAAATAAAAGTGATGGGGGACAATAAATTCTAACAATGTCTTAAGCAAAAATTAGCATTGTTAAAAGGCAACTAAGATATTTAACTAATAATAACAAAGCTGAGCGAATATTATAGAACACCGATTACCACAACGCGTAATGCTGACTAGTATTAGGGATGGTTGGAAGAAAGTTAGGGGAGGCCAAACCAAAATGTGGCATCAGTCCACAAAGTCACTAACTTCTAGTCTGAGCAATGTTGGTAGATGCAGACTAATTGGTTGGAGTCCGCGTGACTATCGTAACCAATGGTTGGAGACTCTAGGTGACATGACTCAGAATCGATCACAATGGCGTAGGTGTATACACTCCTTATCTTCCCTTAAACCTTGAGATTAAAATTGCTTCATATCTGTCTTCCTTCCTATACTATATCCTTATATACAACCTTTCTTTTATATACTACCACCACTAAATTAACTACTTCTATGAATCCGGTGTTCATCTTGTTGTGCTAACGAGGTATGGCAACTTGGACCGATGCATAACTGTGCCTGGTCCTACGTTGTAGCTGACTGACCGACTATAGAATATAAAAAATAACAAACAATCATTATACACTATTCGAAATCAAAGATTATTATTAATTATTAAATGTAATCCATAGGTGACTGACAAATATCTCTATGTAACATTAACAATAAAATGAAAACCCATTGCATGATTATGTAATAAGACTAGAAGTAATTGTTATCACTTCGGTGGATTTAGTCATTCCACGCTATTTACAGTAAATATTCGAATAGTCTACCAAGGTTTTCATATCAAAACACCACAATGAGATAAAACTAACAAGATGACTAGTAAATAAGTCAAATAGTGGTATGAATGACGATGAGAAAGACTAAGTGTTCAGAACATGGCTTGGAAAGACAGAATAGGACAGTACATATGAAAGACAACTGAGACTCGAAAACTAGAGTTGTATAAAGTGGATTTATCTGAGCTAACGTAACCCTTTCTTATCCATGTCACTCAAGATCTCCGACTATGAATTGAGCCTATCGAGTGGACAGTAACCGAATAATCTGCATCTACCAGAAAAAATAAGTTCAATAGTCAAGAATTTCATTGATTGATGCTATCTTTCTATAACCCCTCTAGCCTTCTAATCTACTCATACATCAACCAACACTAAGAATTAATGTACGGTGTGGTTGGGGATACATAAAGCATTTCTCTGCTTCATCAACCGATTTGCCATCTTTACTTATTGTCTTATGCCTAATCTTACGACTGCATTTTAGTAATGAAAATGAGATACAATGAAGTTGTTTAAAACAGTAAATAACCGGGTTATGAAACAATATCTTTAAAATTAGAGAATATTGGTAGATTACTAGTATTTAATAATAAGTGACTTCAGAGCATTTTTCAAGTATATTGAGATCATCGAGTGAGTAATGATGAGCTGACGCAGAATACGAGAAAAACATTAATGAATCAGTTGATAAAGTAGTGAATCTTCATCGACTGAGATGATTGAGACATGTATCACATATGTCCAACTGCAGCTAGTCTCGACACACGAAGTTGGCTGATGTAGAAGTTAGGAGAAAGCTCAGAGTGCTTAACTGAAAACGCGGCACCTATCCATAAAGTCAATGACTGTCGGGTCGAGCCATACTGGCAGATATAGCCTACCTAGTTGGAGTCCGAGCGATTCAATGGTTGATGTTGGGTCACATGGCTCAGAATCAGTCGCAATAGTGCAGATGCGTTCAATCCTTGTTCTCTCTTAGATTTCGAGTTCTAAAATTACCTTATGCTTTTTATGATCAGAATTCATTCTTTGGAAATTGTATTTCTGTGTGTAGTCTTTTCTATTACTATTTATGTTCATACTACTTCTACTAATCTACCATATGTCTGGATCTGACTTATTTTTCATAATCTATCATATTACTTCACTCTTATTTTTTCAATTATCATAGCTATTAAGACTAAACAAGTAACATTAAACGGAATCTATTAAAATATATACATAACATACTTTGTAAGGATAGAGAGAATTTATTTACTAGATCTATCATCTTTACACTTCCGATCACATGTAAATAAACCCCGACAAATTACTTTTTTACAGCTTAGTGATACACTTTATTGTCTTAATACAAATACACATTGAAAAGTACAGTTATAAAATTAGTACATGAGAAATAATTCAAAATAAGTACATAAACTTATACGATGATAATTAAAGATTACAAAATGATCTTTTTTCTTGCTACACAAAAAATATGCGAAAAAGTAGGAATAGTATGGAACTAAGGACGGGTAATATAATCCGGAAAGTACACAAAACACTGAAGAATACAACATGCCCCTAAATGCCCTGGTACGGCCGAGAGTGGGGAGAAACCGCTATCCCTCGAAAAATGCTCTCACATGGCCAGCGAATATATAGCCTCTGCCAGGGAGGTCCTACTCACTGCATTCTCGTGGTATTACTGTTGTTTACGAAATTGAGAGGACGAAAAGCGAACGTCCGTCGCTTTAACCGGGCTGGTGGACACGGAAATTCCACCTAAGGGAGTTGGAAAACCCTGATTCCAAACCAATGGTGCACATGAGCTGACTACAGGATCCTGAGGGAACAAATGGCGTATGAACCAATTGTTGGTCACTGGCTACCATGGGACTGCATCTCCTCACGATGCTCCACTGCCTTGTGGATCAGACTTTTAGGTCAAAGGCTCGGGGTGTGGCCCCCTAAGAAAACCACCTGGGTACCTGGTCAGTATCACAGCCCTCACACAAATCAAATGGAATTTGTGTGGCGCATATATATCTGGTGTCTCTTTGTACCAATATGTATGTGTTTAAATAATAATAAATAATAATATACAACATAGAACCTGGCATATCTGTATGTCCGTTTAAATTGACACACCTAATTAGTACAATGAGATGAAATTTTTAAACCGAATTCCAAAAAAATACAGATAATAACAGTATTAGCGGTGGTAGAAAAGGTTAAATATCGAAGATATGATTTGAAAGGATGACGCTAAGTTCAAGCATTACAGAACGATAAATAATGAATCCACTTGTCATGTCTCATAAGGTTCTCTAACCATGAATCAACTATGTGATGAAGACTTTGATTAGGAATCCTGAACAACTAGAAATATTTAATGACTTCATGGATTATGTTCATATCCTACGTTTAGCAATTTCTAGCTCTTTCTCAGTCTATTCTCCCATGGTGAGTAGCATATTACAAGACAGACAATGACAATGTATATATTACTCATGTTCTAACCAAACCAGTCAATGAAAGATTATAGCTACATTAATCCAATTGTGGAATCTAATTAAGACTCTACATTTAATCTGACAATTATTTGATTAATAATTTAACTTCAGGCAAATGCTTTTAAAATTTCATAATCAAAAACTTGCAACCTATGTTTGTTATTTACTTCATTCAAATACGTTTTACAGCCAACCATAATCCTGCATTTTGATGGTAAAACAAACTAATAACCGTATTGATCAGTTTCTCAACCGACTGAATATTTAACCTGTAAATAAATGAGTATGTAATTTAGTCGAGTCTAATTTGCAGATGTAATGGTTACGATCTCACGCCATATAAGAAATCAGGGTAGTTCTCATATTTCTCACAAACACGAATGGTATGTTTTTTCAAACAACAATAACGGTTATGAACAAGAATCTACACACTTGGTACAGACAATTACCTAGGTATCGCAGAAGCTGAAACACACGAGTAAACTTAGAGAATTGAGTGATAATAATTAGAGGAACATAAATAATCATATTTGTGTTCCTGTCATTGATTCAGAGCCGTGTCACTTTAGGTCTACAACCAAGGACTTTGATTATCTTAACTACGCATGCCCTGGTACGGCCGAGAGTGGGGAGGGTCCGCTCTCCCTCTCGAAATGCTCTCACATAGCCACGTGTATATAGCCTCTGTCAGGGAAGTCATAACCACTGCATTCTCGTTAAGGGGGTGTTGTCTACGAAATTGAGAGGACGAAAAGTGAATGTCCGGCGCTTTAACCGGGTCGGTGGACACGGAGGGTTCACCTAGGTGAATGAGTAAACCCTCATTCCAAAACAATGGTGCACATGGGCTCCAGTATCCTCATGGAAAAAATGGCGTATAAATCAATCTTTGATCACTGGCTACCATGTGGCTGCGTCTCCTTATGTTGTTCCACTGACTTGTGGATCAGACCTTTAGGTTAAAGGCTCCGAGTATGGCCTCCTAAGTAAACCACCTGCTTCAGTTTGGGCATCTGGGCAGTATCACAGCCCTCACACAAATCAAATGGGATTTGTGCGGCGCATATATATCTGGTGCTCCTTTGTACCAATATTTATGTGTTTAAATAAATAAAACGCATTCTATACTTGCTTAAATGGTGGACGTCAACACAGACAATTAATTTACAGGTTGATTTCTTGTCTGAATACTAACTGTAAAGTCCATTATTCTGAACGCAGTTCAAATTATTATTCGAACATTTTGACCACATAAAACATAATCAAATAGAACTTTAAACGATACAGTTCAATAGAAATTGAAGCATTATACTAACCTGATTTTTTATAGTATTGTTGGTATTATTATTATTATTATTGTTTTGTGACAATTTATCTTGAAAATTTTGAACAACTTTAGCAGCTGTCTCCGCGGCTTCTTTCATTTTTAAAGCAAATTCAGTCAAACTTAATTGAAAACTCCAATCAGATGAATGTTCATATGAACAAAATTGTAATTGATTAAAATCACAACCATAGTTTATAGAATTATTAGAAATAATTTCAATTAAATGATCTTCTGGTGAAATGATATTTTGTTTAGACAATAAACTTTTAGCAAAATGTGTAGAATTAGACAAATTAGTAAAAGATACAAGTAAAATGAAGATTAATGATAATGATGATAATTTAAGTAAATGCATATAAATTCGTAAAATGATCATATTGTTTGATAGCATAGGTACTAATAATGAATTGATAACAGTCATATATGAAGCGATTGATGATACAAATGAGTGAAATGTTAAATATGTAATAAATTAAAAATTGTATTCACCATCTTTGTGCGGATGAAGTGAAATGTTAAATTTGACTGATTAATCTAGAGCATATTTAATAAGTTGGAATTACTAAAACAAAGAAAAAGGGATTTATTGATAAGATGTCGATTAAGTTATCCAACATGAAGAAATTACTGGTTAATAGTTCCGTACAAATTATTTTCATTTAAATATATCACACGGATCCCGACCGTTGCTGCTACCTTGACGTGGTGGTCGGGCTTGCCTATCGTGATGAATCAACCGAGCTATACTGACTGGAACAATCGTTCCTCAAGGTCCTACCATGCCAGGCAGGTCGTTTGAAGAGCGGTGAGACTAAAAGCAGCAAACCCAAGGTCCGAAGGCGAAGTCGTACTGCTGACTGTACAGAGGTGTGACAGCAGTAAGGTGTTTCCTTCAGACAACCAGCATGACAGCAATGCTGCCTTCCCACAAGGAGGGGTGGGGTTAGAAAAGGTCGACCCTAAAAATGCACACCTCGCCTTATCCCACGGACAGCCGTCTCCGGCGGTAAGGTCCTTTAAAGAACGGAGCTAACACAAAAACTACCAACAAAAAGGTCATTTGTGCCCGACCTCAAGCAATTGTCCCTTGGGCACTGCGGTCACGCTCTCACGTCATTAAGACCACTTCTAACCCAATTTCATTTTCAGGTATCTCTAGAAGAACCCTTCCACGGTGTGGGCAACCGGGAAGTGATAACTGCCCTCATACCTCTAACAGCACTCAAGACCACTGTATTCATAATCAATCTCCTTCTTCAATTCCTACTATTCCTTCTACCTTGACTTTCAACACTAAACTTCCTCTCTCGGTTTCCTCCTCAAGTGTCACCATGGCCAACGATTCTAGTGTGCGAAACGCTGTCCCAGGTCTACTAAAACCTCGCTCCAAACTACACATTGGGGCCTTCAACGTACGTACTTTAAGTTAAATCGGTCAACAGGCCTCCTTAGCTAAAACCCTAGAATCTCGTACCATTGATGTATTCTGTGTCTACGAAACACGCATACAGGATCCCAGTGTGGTCATTCACTTGACCTCACCTCGCCAAAATGGACAGCCAACGAAATACACCCTCCGCGTATCTGGCGACCCGTTGGCTATTTCTCGTGGACTTGCAGGTGTAGACATAGCACTAAGTACAAGGGCAGAACAGGCACTACTAGAATGGATCCCCGTTAACAGTCGCCTGTGTGCTGTCCGGCTAAATGGCTCCGTAAGAACTCGGAAGGATAGGGACACACGTCGTTGCCTTCTCGTCGTTTCTGCCTACGCTCCCACTGACTGCAGCCATGATGAAGTGAAAGATGACTTTCACAGAAAGCTCTCTGAGCTTCTTCAGACATCGTCTAACATGGCGACCACCTGCACCAAACCAACGATGGACTCAAATAGACCATATTGTCATCAGTCATCATTGGAGAGGCTCAATAGAAGATTGTCGCTCGTATTGGAATACTTGTTTAGACTCTGATCACGCTTTAATACGAGCGCGCATTTGTCTGCGCCTCAATGGACGCAGGAAAAGTACACTAAGAAGACCCATTAGGATTGAACTGGAGGACGAGAAAGCCAAATGCGAATTCCAGAAACAACTGAGTTCACATCTAGGCAGTTCTGTAAACGAGACTGACCCAGATGCTGCTTGGAAAGACACACGAACAGCTGTGGAAACAGCAGTAACATCTATTAGTCATTTAAACCATAGGGCTCCAAAAAACCAGTGGATCTCCTCTAAGTCTATTTCACTGATGGATTCGCGTAAACTCATCCCATCAGGCTCTGAACATGACGAAGAGCGTAAACAAATTAGATCTAGGTTAACTAAAAGTCTAAGGAACGATCGTTAGCAGTGGTGGGCAACGAAAGCAAAAGAGATGGAAAAGGTAGCGGCTGTAGGCAACACCAGGCAACTATTCAGACTAATAAAAGAAACCGGAATTAAGAAGTCAAGTGTAAGTGAGACAATCTCGGAAAAAGATGGAACCCTTATCTGCTCTCAACCCAAACGTTTAGAACGATGGGCGGAACACTTTAAGGAGCAGTTTAGCTGGCCTTCAGCTACTGCACAACTACCCACTATTCCCAGAAAACCTGAATGGAACATTGAAGTAGGCCCCCCGACCCTACTTGAACTTCAAAAGGCTATAAGTAATCTGAAACGAGGAAGAGCAGCTGGTCCAGATGGATTGGCTCCAGAGGTCTTTAAATATGGTGGTCCAATTTTAGCGATTAGGTTGACTAATATTCTGGCTAAAATCTGGGAGACGGACGTAATCCCATCTGACTGGTCACAATCACTGATTGTCCCAATATATAAAAAGGGGTCGAAACCATCCTGTGATAACCATAGAGGGATTAGTCTGACTAACATAGCATCTAAAATACTAGCCTCAATAATTATCAGGCGCCTAACTAAGACTCGTGAACTGCAAACACGAGAAAATCAGGCTGGCTTCAGACCTGGTCGTGGCTGTATCGACCACATATTCACCATTCATCAAGTTTTAGAGCACAGACATGTTTATCGGCGTCCGACAATGATAGTTTTTCTTGACTTGAAAGCAGCATTTGACTCTGTAGACCGAGAGGTTCTGTGGCAGTGTCTGTCATTGAAAGGTGTACCTGAGAAGTACATAAACCTTGTGAAGGCTCTTTACTCGAACACTACCAGTCGAGTGAGAGCTTATGGCGAACTGTCATATGATTTTACAACCTCAAGTGGTGTCCGTCAAGGTTGTCCACTATCCCCATTTTTGTTTAACTTCATTATAGACCTGTTGCTGGAAATAACACTCTCTGCGACTGAATTTTTAGGAATTGATCTCCTACCAGGGGGACCACTAATCGACTTAGAATACGCAGATGACATAGTCCTGTTTGGTGAAGACGCTGACAAAATTCAGAGTCTTCTGTTGGAACTCAGCAATAATGCCAGGATGTTTGGGATGCGTTTCTCCCCATCCAAATGTAAATTGTTACTCCAGGATTGGCCTGCATCAACACCCGAACTAAGGATAGGGAGTGAAGTAGTCGAACGCGTCGACAACTTCACTTATCTTGGAAGTCTGATCAGTCCTAATGGCTTGGTGTCTGACAAAATCTCAGCACGGATTCAAAAAGCTCGTTTGGCTTTTGCCAACTTACGTCACCTATGGCGAAGACGAGATATCCGTCTATCAATTAAGGGATGAGTATACTGCGCAGCAGTTCGCTCTGTTCTACTTTACGGCTGTGAAACATGGCCATTAAGAGTAGGAGATACTTGTAGGTTACTAGTATTTGACCACGGATGCCTTAGAAATATTGCTCGCATCTGCTGGGATAACCGGTTAAGTAATAGTGAGGTTAGACGCAGGGTATTAGGGAATGATGGTAAGTCAGTTGATGAGGTCATGAATCTTCATCGACTGAGATTGAGGTTGGGCCACGTGTTACGTATGCCTGGACACCAATTACCACGACTCGCTATGCTGACTAGTGTAGGGGATGATTGGAAGAAATTTAGGAGCGGCCAAACCAAAATGTGGCATCAGTCCACAAAGTCACTAACTTCTAGTCTGAGCAATGTTGGTAGATGCAGACTAATTGGTTGGAGTCCGTGTGACTATCGTAACCAATGGTTGGAGACTCTAGGTGACATGACTCAGAATCGATCACAATGGCGTAGGTGTATACACTCCTTATCTTCCCTTAAACCTTGAGATTAAAATTGCTTCATAACTTTCTTCCTTCCTATACTATATCCTTATATACAACCTTTCTTTTATATACTACCACCACTAAATTAACTACTTCTATGAATCCGGTGTTGATCTTGTTGTGCTAACGAGGTATGGCAACTTGGACCGATGCATAACTGTGCCTGGTCCTACGTTGTAGCTGACTGACTGACTGATATCACACGGATATCACATCAAATCGTCGTTTATGTTATAAATTAAGCTGCCGATCTAAGTAGTAAGACTAAAAATAAAACATTTAATCATGCTTCATGGATATTTGGTGCAAGTGTAAGGTTTAACATTGCAAATCACACACTCAAAAAAAATGTGAGAACTCGCGAAATAACCATGATGGACTTCAAGTATTTGTATGTTGAAACTTGTAGTCACACTTCCCAACTAAGAAAATTACAAACAGTGATCCAGGTTTATCTGGAGCCCGAGTTTGAAAGTTCAGCTAAGACCCTTGCAATGACGTATCGCCCAAATATTACTGGATTATACTGAAGGAGGTACGCTCATTTGGGTACAACATAAAGACAAAAACCTTATAGATACACTTAAGAAGTCAGTAGACGCTTGTAGGAACAAGTAAGAAATTTTTCTAGATATGATTTGGTATCGCCTTTCAGTCTGTGGTCCTTGACTATGATCCATGTTTGTTAACATCACGTCAGTGAATTTTAAAGAATAGCCATACACCAGTAACTGCCAATCATAAGGTTATCGACTAAACTGGTTGTTTTCCTGTTCCTCAAGAATGAAAAACAACCCTTGGTGCACAATGGGATTAGGCGATGAACGCAAAATTAATTTTGGTCAATCGTAAGGCACTATCACAAGATAAACTTAAAAGCTAAATAATACCCCTCGTTAAGAGCGAACGCATTACTTGACCTCGGTATTCTTTCAATATGACGATAACAGAGGAAATATCAATCACATTTAAAACCAATGATTTTGTAGACTAACCGAAAAACACTTGTACTACTAAGAAACCTCTTTTCAGACAAAGCCCAATCGAAATGTACGTTTAGCATACAGACAAACGCATTACCAAAATACAGAATGGCAGCTTGGAACAACGCACATTTGTGCCAGGCTCCATGTTGATTAAGTCTCCCCGTATGTCAACAACATAGAGCCTGACATATGTCAGTTGGCCAAAATTGCCATACCACATTAGCACGATCAGATAAAAATAGCAAAGATAGATCGAATAAACGTAATACCAGTGAAACATGGCATAGGAGCATCAACTTCATTTTATCCTTGACAGCTGAAACGGATTTCATTAACTGGGAAATTTACAAGGTGACAACTTTGAAAAACCAGTTGTTACCATGAGTGGAATAACGACCATCCAAAGAACACATGACAAATGTGACTACCCACTAACCGAGACAAAATGATAACCATTTTCAAAAGTAAATAATTTTTAAAAACACAGAGAACATAAAAAGTAGGAAGCAAAATCTCAGGAATCAGGATAATGAAAACTGACCCCTTTCAAGGACATCGAGCAATTCGACCGCGACTTTTCAGAATATGACACAGAGATGATTAGAAAAAACTACTACGAGCTTAATAGATTGTTCCTGAATTCGAACACTCTGCAAAAAATTATAACGACATTCGTAACCTGACAATTCGAAGACTATACGTCCTTTGAGAATTACTGTTATTTCAACTAATGAGTAAATTCAGAAATCCAACAACTTTCTCAAGTGTTTCTATAAACTGGTTAATTTCTTTGAGTTCGCTTCTTATTATCCTAGTACCATTCCAGGTATTTAGTGATGTCCAATCGATGGTAGTCTAGACATTTGACTACACTAATTCTAGTCAGCTTGGCAGTCCATTGTGGATGTGTACACATAGTAGTTCAATTGGGTGCATTTGTCTCAGTGGGGTAAGGTTTCTTGGTACCAGCAGCTATCACATCATCAGTCAGGAGATCAGATTATTGCAATGAAAAAGTAATGAATAATTCGAGTGCTAAGAAAAGACGACGGCTTCAGAAGGGAATAACCAATTGGTGATGTGTAAGAAGATGGAGTCGAAAGGATGAGAGAGGAAAAAGAGATGATAACGAGGGAAATAGGGGATAGTTACTGATATGTGGTGATTATGACCCTGGCACATTGTAAGACATGCATCAGACACAGCTGGTCGAAGAGAGAGATGGTAATGCATGAGTTAGTGCATGTCCGTCAAGTCCACACTGAAAGCCATTTACTGAGAGGGTGGTGGCCACTTCAGATGGGAAAGCACTCCAAATGGGGCAATCTTTCGAGGGTTACCTCGAGAGGCCTGGTGTTGGTGTTCTTTTCCTGTCCTATCTCACGGAGTCACACACATGTTCAGCCAGTTCTGTACTTCTAATGGCTGTGGCAAGTCTCTTATGAAATCACTTGAACTGGGTTATATTCTGCTTGGTGAGACTTAGTTGTTGAGTGTTCAGGTCTCCAAATAGAAGTATTTAATGGAAGCACAGGTGCAGTAGTTCTATTATACCTTGCATAATATTATCTTTTGAACGTTGGAATATTCGGGAGGGGGGCGTTATGTCTCTCCAATCAAGTACTTTCGGTCGTTCTCAGCGAAGCAACACCGTCATGATTCCATCACTTCAGTTAGTTCAGCACTGTGTGTTATCATGGCTTTCAGGTGACTGCTAATTTATATCGCCACTCCACTCGTTTGGTGTACCCATCGTAACTGGGAAGTATCATGCCTTGTATGCTCACTTCTTCATCAGTTCTTTTTGGCGAAAGACGTGTTCTAGTTAAGACTCGTTATTTCCGTATCATTGGTTACTTATTCCTGAAACAAGAAATCCCAAAGACGTTAAGTAAATACACCAAGACTGCTAGATGTGAGAATCTGTCATCGCGAAGATGTGATGAAAACTGTAGTAGAAAGTACACTCATTTGTACATTGATTTATGCAGCTATTTGATTGTTAACTACTAAAAGGACACATTTATAAAAAATCCTCGGAATTATAGTAAAACCAAATACTTCATTTCACGCTGAACATAGTTCATTTTAATTAAATACAAAGAATAACATGTCTGGAATATGTATCCCACTGAAATTAAAATATATGTCGCGATTAATATTCATTATACAGAAATGAAAAATTAATGTCGAACAAGAATAACGATGAGCTACAAGTGTAATTTCGTCTCTTAGCCCCTCGTAGTTTTCGAAGAATTATAAGGAAGGTTTTACGACGGTTTTCGCCCTCCATTTCATATAACTACAAACGTTTTGAAGAATTGTCTATGATTGAACGCTAGCACACATTACTCGTAATTGTAGTTACAATGTAAGTACTGGTGGCAAAGCTATTACTCTGCATGCTACCTAATAAATAGGGGAGTAAAATGTGAGATAAATTAATGAAGAATTATGCGAAACGAAGGTTTTAAAGAAGAAAAATATTAAGGATGAGTGAACATTTGGTACACGCAAATAAAATCTGAAAGACGTACAAATCTCAACGTTACCTTTGACCGTTCTAGCAAGCAACTTCCCTTGGATCCAGTAACTTATTCTCAAGTCACGTGTTTGTAAGGAAGTGGATAGGTGTATGGTACAGCTGGAGTGACCAGGAGTAGATTAGTTGGTCGTAACGGCTAAACATACTGCACGACAGTTCAACCTCGCTATGAACATTGTTGTCAGAATTTTCATTGTGATTGTTTATCAGGCAGGCGAATGTTTAGTTCGTGACCTTAGAGGTGTTCAAACATTTCTACATGGTAGTGAAAAAGCAGGTATTTCTGGTTATCGGTGGAAGATCTGCGAGGCAATACCGGACTGAAAGAGCACGATTTCTATTTGTGTGTTCCACCTCCTCCCTCCACAATCCCTTGAAACAAGTACAGAGACACCCTACATAATGAGTCATAGAATTAAGGGATGGGTTCTGTGAAGACCTAGATTGCTCTCTAAGATTGTTCTTGCCAAGTCACAAGATGATTTATGGAGACCTGATAAAACATGCAATGTACCAAGCACTCCCAGGCATCCCAATTAAACACCCTGCCCAAAACTCAGTAATGCACTTCACGGGGCAACCCACCGAAAATATTCATCGAAGCAGTAACCCTCAAATAAGATCACACTTGCTTCTATTGAAAATTGGCCCTATTTGAAATGCTTCTCAGGCTGACTCAGTCACCGTTCATTCAGTGGATAGCTTAGAGAATAGGTCGAAAAATCTCGTGTTCACCCATGACTGACCGTTATTCTCTGAGACGGCCGAGTCTTATGAATGTTCCGCACATTCTACTTACTGCCAATACAATGTCTGTAACCAGTGGCTCACAACCACATGCTTCGCCTTTCATCAAATCTGTCACTCCATTATTAATGGGCTTTGTTAGGTAATATTATTCCCCAGGTTATATATTTATTCATTCCGATATCTATCGTCTTCCCTCTTCTCTCTGTCTCAATTTTCAAACTTTTCACATCACAGTTAATAGACCTTCTATCTGATAATATGATTTCTCTTGGATCTAGTAATCCACACTATCTTAAAGTAAACGCATGCGCATACACTTAAGAAATCTGAAGCTCCGGTTAGCTATTAACTTCAATGAGACTAGTAAGTCTAAGTAACTAGACTGTTTAGCTTAGGCTATACAACTGAATTGAAACCATACTTTAACGTTAAGAAGGGGGCGCAAAAAGGTATCTGTTTTTTGTAACTTTACCTCCGCCTAGTGTTCTCCTGAAATCATTGCCTGTCTCAAGCCAAATAAGAGAGGAACATTGGCCATGGAGTTAGCAACCGCATCCAGTTGAAAAAAGTTGTCACAAACGTACTAGTCGGAAAAAATGAGCTGAACCATTTGGAAACCTATCCTGAGAGTTGAAGGGTTTCGGGCGTGATCAATAAGCGAACCCAACAAAAA
The DNA here is from genome assembly GCF_000237925.1 of Schistosoma mansoni. Lineage (NCBI taxonomy): Eukaryota > Metazoa > Platyhelminthes > Trematoda > Strigeidida > Schistosomatidae > Schistosoma > Schistosoma mansoni. The sequence goes on along the minus strand of NW_017385990.1, from coordinate 1,559,899 downwards.
ACATTATGAAGCGCCACCACCACCTTTCATTTTGTTTGACCGTCTATGACTGTACTTCGTACAATGGCCGATCACACTCCTTCAAGTTTGTCATAAACAATGTTAAGTTTTATAATTCATTTTTTCAATTCACTGGTTACCGTTCGGTATGTTATTTATGTCGATCTTTCCTCCTGTCTAGCGGACTGTACTAATTTCTATTTTTAAGATAAAATTGATGATTTACGTGTCAGAAACAGATAAAGCTTATCAACCCAAACAGACCACTTGTTCCGAATTCGGTCATATAAATGCTCTGTGTGTTGACAGATTAGTGACTGGCTTAAAATTGCGTCTGTGATTAAAAACGTACTACAAGGTTCGTAGAATTTAGATCTAGGCCGATATTTGTGCGCCTAACTATGCTACCAGAATGATAAAAATAGTATTATACTGTGAAATCGTTATGACATGACTGCTTAGTCCATAAGATTTTACATAGAAGTCACGTCGTCGCATAGACTAACTCTTTTTACCGTGGTGGTCCGTATTGTGCTTCATATGAACCCTGAAGAACACATTTGGATTAGGGATAGAAAAATGTGTTCTTCACGGAAAGCAAAATGTGACCACGCATGTATGGCTGAACCTTGACGCCTCAACCAAATATTCTCATGTTCACATTTCCCAACCTTTTCTAAGTGTTTACCGTTCAACGTAAGTCTTTTCAGTTATTATATGTTCAGAATCGAGGATGATGAGTTTAGGAATTAATGCTACTGCAGACTCGTCAGTTAATGGGACTTATACTTATCTCTCATTATTTGACGAATGCTTCCTTAAATACCACAAGCATGTAATGAAAATATTCTTTAAGAGAATTTATTCAGTGAGCTCCACCTGGAGCTCTTCTTGACCTGCTGTGGTCACTAATTGTTCTTTGATATCTCATTTTGTTAGTAACAAAGATTAGAGTGAGATATACAAAATGAGCTAGTGAAGTTGTTTAGAGAGTTTAGTTAGGAGGGAAGAGTGGGGGAACTGTCGGATTAAGGCTGTACAGGAGGTTTGAGTTCATATTCCGGATTTGGTTTGAAATTACTCGGGCTAGATACTTCGAGAGAGGTGCCAATGGAGGCTGTTTTATAAACAGTCTATCAGAGGTTGACCGTGTTGGCCTACTGCTGCCTGCAACACAGTCTTGGGTTGTTGTTATTCGCTTAAGATTAAGCTTGGAAGGGATCTGCTGTACGTAAGTTAAAGTCACTATGGCCATTTTTGTGTATTGGTTGAGTCGGTGCTGAAGAGTGTGAAGAGTTCTTTCCTAGAGTAACAGCCATTGTAATCTTGAGAAATAGATGTAGAGTGTAGGGTGAGAAACCTGCTATTACCATACTTATCAACAGTTCTTGGGCTTTATTGGGTCAGCGTAGTGACCTGTACTCTGACAATTTTCATTAATCTGAGTGTTCAAAGGTCGGTTGCTCTCGTGCTCACCATCAGTTTCTCCATATAGAGGTGTTGAAGATAAGTCACACGATATCAGTGCGAATGGTCTGTTTACTGTTGCTGGGAGAATGATAGAGCAGTCGAGTTGAATCTTACGTATTTCATTATCTGATATACGGATTTAATCTCCGCACCCTTCGTTGGCAGAGCTGTGGTGTTACCTTAATGTCTGTCGGATGAATTCAAGTTCACCCAGGTCATCTTGTGTATTACCTTTGGAAGGACTAGTTTTCGAATGATTAGTTTAAGTTGAATGCGTGTTATAATGCAGCCCGCATTCATGTACTGTACTACGTGAACAGACTAGATTAGAATTAGAGATGTCGTTGTTTTTTGGTGGCTGTTGGAATTCTTATTCAAAGATTTCTGATCTCGAGACTCATCTAGAGTTTGTGTTAAAAATTTCTTCGCTTTTATCAATCGTATTACGTGATCGTCAAGTCATGACAACATCTTATGACGAAACCATCATGAATAACTACTCGGTGTTATTCGGGGATTAACTGGACGGAAACACGAATCGTTGTTTTCGGTTATTCGAAACTGTCAGACGTTTGTAGCTTTAAAACATACAAACTATCTGATAATATTATAAACTGTGATCCAGACATTTTCGTTCACTGAGTGTTGATTTTAATCGTGGGTTTCAGAGTTTTATTTTGAACGCTTTCACGACTAACAACTACGTGAAGGTTTAGTAGTTATTTCGGTCCAGTACGACAATATCTCGATGTGGCAGACTAGAAATGACATAATGCAACATCTGTACAAGCCATATTAACATATTTATTGATAAGGAATATAATAACTGAAGAAGAAAATAAACAGAAAAGATTTAAAAGTTGGGACATGACCTATGGGATCTTAGTTAGGAACATGACGGGTACAATAAAGCATTTTCACTGGCAGTTTCTTAGGTTAGCCGAGTAACTTTCATAAATACATAGTAAAGATAGAACTAGGAAGTGTTCAAACAATTTCGAGTCTAATATAGTTCTTGATGCTATTGACCTGTCACTCGGTTGAATCAGTGCATATCCTAAAGTCCAGAAGAATACGTGGATCTCATTATATGAACAATCTCAAGCGAGCCTAAGACAGTAGAAGCTGCATAAGTTAAACCCACCGTAAGTTTCTGTAATATCGTTCGCGTGGTCTGGCAATAAATCTTGAGAATTGGAAATTAGGCAGGTAGTGGTCGAAAAAAAGATATTAGGGAACAGTCCATAGTTTAGTATAGAGCAAAATGCTAAGCGAAGAAACAAGACGAGGAATTAGATCAGGATAACTGTCTATTTTTGCTTACGTTAATTTCCAGATTATGTGTATTTACGTCGATCAAGAGCCATATTCGCTAGTGGTCGATGTTTTAACAAATCTATTTCACCGAAGCATGTAAATGCTATCAAATCTTGTTAATGAACCATTGTAAAAACTTAGGTTGATTGGTGAAGAGTTGAACTCAAACAACCAAGTATATGTCAAAACAATAGAGCTCAAGTATTCATTCGCTTCCTTATTTCTTATAGGTATTATATTTCCTATAATCTTACACTGAATGTTGAAAGGCTTTGTGTGTTTGAACAGGTAATCCCCCGCTCCACTGTGACGGGCACGCGATCTAAATAAAGACCTTTTCACTATTAGTCTGGTTTCTTCTATTAGTAGAAGGAGGGTTTCCTACAGGCTCGAAACCAATATACCTAAATATAACTATAGATGATCGGTTACTATCATCGACCGAGCCATTAAACTATGAGTACTAATCAATATTATAACACGATGATACACGTAATTATTAATCAACAGAATAATAGAAAAGTGGTTTGACATGAGTAAGACTCAATCGATCAAGTTAACGTGAATATGAGGATGAATAACAGGCTTCATTTCTTTAGTCAGTCTTACCGATGTGAGATTATAAGGTCTATTTCGGCATTGATACACTTATGTCTGACACTATAATAATAGACACAATCCCAAAGTTGTATATATGCCATGATGTGACTATCTAATCTGTAGGATCCTACGTCGAAATTTCAGCATTTTCTGCACTGACTCGTCCTAAGTAACAATCAGCGATATGACGTCTGGCACTTTTGAAGAATACACTTGTGTTGGGAACAGAGAACTATATTCAACATAAAAAGCAGTCCGTTACATAAGGTGACCACAATCGCATGACCCAACCATTCCATTTTGATTCGTTTTACCGGCATCCATCATTGTTGACCTTGTCTACGTGTTAGATGTGGAATGTTAATTTTCGGCTTCGAATATCGTGTGGTTAGAACCAATACCTCTACACATCTTTCAGGTGTCACACAGTGTCATGAAATGCAGGTCACATGCATTTAATCTCATAGCATGAGAAAGCCGGTCGATCTACTGGAACAAAGGGAAATAGGTACCTATAATATTTCTCGACTTCACAAAAGCCTTTATTACAGGATTGCATGTGCCTCTCATAACGAAGGTTGAAAATATGATTTCCGCTGACCCACTTTTATCCTGGTCCCGAAACTACCTAAAGAACAGGATGTTTCGTATCAGGGTAAATGGAGTGAACGCGAGTTAAGGGGTCTCAACTTCATAAGTTTCACAAGGGAATAATCTTAAGTTCACTGGCGTTTCTGGTCTTTATTGATGACATGTTAGATAAAGTCAGCTCAGAAGCATCAATCTGTAGAGAAGATTCAAGAGCTAAGAGCGACCGAAACGAGAGGGCGATTTGCTTGATTTCCTTAAGGAAACCATAACGACGGTAGAATGGGAAGTAGATAAGGGGTTATGACTTGACCTGTCAAAATGTCACGTTATGAACATTCTGCGTCATTTGACGTAAGGCACGTCCTTCCTGGAAATCCCCTTTCAATAGTCTCCTCAGAATTTATTATCAGGCTTGTAACCATGAGGAGCTTAAACACCAGCTCAAACTGCATGGGAGATGCATCATAGGCAAATGTAACTATTCACTTCATACGAAAAAACTTGACATAGTTACCTAAAGAATGTTTTCAACCCTTTTCAAAACTTACGTATGGGCCGATCTTGAGGTCCATAGTATCATTACGGCTCCTCTCTTCAAAAGGGATACAAATTTCCTATACCAAGTACAGAGGCGGGCAACCAAGGGTGTGATAAGTCTAATATATCAATCTCAAGAGGATAGACTTCAACACCTGAGAATATTCTCTTTCAAGAACAGGAGGATAAGAGATGATTTGGTGATGACACGTAGCGGTTAAGTACGCCAGGTCACCCTAACACGAGCATATTACCGAGCCTCTTGAGGTAACCCTAGGAAGATTGCACATCAAAGGGCGAACACCGAGATACGCTCTCGCTTTTTATTACTAATAGTTGCCCCATTTGGAATGCTTTCGCATCCGAAGTGGCCACCAACCTCTCAGTAAAAGGGCTTTTAGTGTGATGAAGTTATTTGTGGTATTCTGCATTGGTTCAACATCTATTGTTTTGGGTAGCAATTATTTGCGTTCTAACTGGTTTCCGATTTGTTTCATTATACGTAAACTATTTTAATGCATTGACCTTATTATTACTGCCGAAATTTACTTTTTCTTACCTACTATTACAAAAGGCACATCAGTTCATTGTTTACTCAAAAATATTTGTCCATTACAATCACAATGCTATTTGTTGTTGTTTCTCCAATACATACATACTGCTTTCTGCTGTGTTAATAAGTAGCTTCATTTTGTCAGTGTACTGCATTACATTCGCTGGAAAACAAGCTTTCAGGTTTGACACAGGTCCACCAACCAAATATTGTTATTGTTTTAACCTCTCGAATGTATTGTCTCCATAACTCCACGTTAGACACAAGTATAAATTAGTACGCTTTCGTCGCATTTTTGTTAGCACATCTAATTATGAAGAAGTTGCCTTAATTTTATTTATATCATATTGGTGATTGCCACATAAATCTCTGTTTTTAAATGTAAGTTCCTTCTGAGTGCTCACTGACCTGACTCGACTTCAAAGTTGGGCAGAATACAACGGACTTACCTTCAACACTACAAAGTGTAAAGTATTTCATCTGCAACACGTTGAAGACTACAGTTGCAACATAGAAAAATTCTCTCTAGGCGTTTCCCAAGTCGAAAAAGGCTTAGAAGTGTTAGTAACCCGCGACTTGAAATCTTACGCCAACTGTGACAAAAATAACTTTCGAGCAAACCTTGCACTGGTAACATTGAAGCGTATTTTTAGCCAGTTTGACGGTAGAACTTTCCACATATTCTTCAACAGTTTTATTTCTCCCCATTTAGAGCACGAAACATAGTATTTCCTCCCTCCCTCTAAAGGGATAAGGACACTATGGAACGTATCCAACGTCGAGCCACGAAATCATTTCGAGGTCTCAAATTCAAACCTTATGAAGAGCGCCTCCAATCACTTAATATTTACCCGTTAGAGTACAGGCGTTTTAGAGGTGACCTTCTTATGACTTACAGTATCCTTAACACTTCTGGCTATCCCCTTAAACATCTACTTAAGCTTAGTCACAATGCTAACCTGAGGGGTAGCACCCAGAAACTGGAGACCCAACATAGCAAAACAGACTGTATATACAACTTCTACTCCGTAATAATTGTCAAACGCTGGAATTTGCTGCCGACTGAATTAATCCTAGTGTTTTCCCAGAAGTCCTTTAAGAGGAATCTTTACATTGTCCTATCTTTTCCTCCCGTCTAGGGCTGGTCATTTGAGAGGGCATTCAAAGAAAGTCCAAAAACCGAGGTCAAATCGTCTACGTCTGGAGTTTCGTTTCTCGCACCGAGTAGTGAATTACTGGAATTCTCTACCAGAACACGTAATATCAGCACCTCCTGTTGATATATTCAAGACGAGATTGGACCTTCGCAGTGTAACAAACTGCAAGGATTAAAATAGGTCACTAGGCCTCCTATCCTTATTACTGAAGACTGAAGACCTATTCTTAAGAACTAAAGATAACATATTATTATGATTTACCGATTTCTTTTTTCCCTCTATTATCGTTAATATACCTAGGTTCTTGCCTGGATGTATTGATGATCCACTGCTACTAGACACGGAAGCCCGTAAGGCGAAAGCTTCTTCTATTCCGTCCACAACAATTTGAACCATTTGAGTTATCAACTAACTCTTCCACTTTTTTATATATTACAGCTTTCTCCACACAAATTTCCGCACGTTTCCTTGGCACACAAAGTACATTGCGAATAGACTAAGAAAACTAAGAAGATGATGCCACTGAATGTTTCTTTGATAAAATACGACAATCCATTACTTATTACCAAAAATTTAGATAAAAAATCCCCCGGGGTAGCTTAAAATAGAAACATTTTAGACACTTTTTAGGCAGCTACGTTGAAGGGAACTCAGACGATTACAGACTCCTCAAACTTACCTTGTGTGTCACCCAGAGGAAAGGCATGTTTAAGTGAATCTAAAAGCAACCAGCAAACAGAAGAAATATTAAATTCGATTCTTCCGCCTAGGTAGATCTCCAAATTGTTCATCACATTATCTAGAGAGTGGAGTGAAAACGGTCAGCTATGGATTCAGCGTGCTTCCAACACACCAGCAACACGACTTGACGTCATTAATTTACAGGAAGAGCTCGATAGACGATTGCAACAGCGTCAAGCTAGAGAGACTGGGATATGCCCAGTTCGCAGAGAACTATACAATCAAGTAACAAAAAGGCTCTTTGAGATGGAATATTTCTCAGGTATTTGACGAACTAATAAGGCAAGTGACCATTAACTGTGCCGAACGCGGTTTGCTTCTCCTTCGCGTTCGCGACGAGATAAGAATGACAGTAGCTGCATACCAGACTCTTTATGAATCAAGCGTAGCATTTGGTATGCGTAAAGCTCTTCAATCTGAACAAGGGAAGGCAGATATGGAACGAATGGTAAGATATGTTTATATTACTACTTCCATATATTTTTAAATATAGGGTTTCTTGGTTAAAACAAGTTTGTATCAAAATAGTGGTTAACCTTTCATATATTCATGATTAAATGAATTCAGTCAAACCCTCACCAGTTTGGTTGTTTCATGAATAAACTTAATACCAGGATTTGTCAGCTGATTAATTAGGAAATAACAAGCTAGTATTTCAATTATATATTTTAGTATTGTTTATAGTATTATAACAAATTAAGTATTTCGTAAAACTGCGCGTTGAAGCATATTTTCAGCTACAAACTAGGGTATCTTATTTTCATAGTCCACAACTGATTATTTGGTAGAACACTATCAGAAGACATGAGAAAATACCGTAGGTTGCATCTTTAGTTTCTTTAAATACTCAGGAACACAAACCACTCAGAGTTTTCATTGGAACACTTGGTGTTTTGGTTGACGTGTTTACGGCAAAACTGAGACCCAATGTCACTGTGGATTTCGCAAACTTACGTAAATTTTATGCCTTCTGTAATTTAGGATGAGTATTAAAGTGGTGTAACAGCTTAAATCGATCAACATATATTCCGAGTCCTATGTTGTTCAGTCTGACTGAAAGAGGTATTTGCGTCTCTTTTCACATTAAATCGACTTACGATAAAAAATCGTAGTTTTAAGAATAGATATAACAACAAAAATCCTAGCTTACAAACATCAAGATAGTTCTACTGTATGGAGCTGAAGCTTGAAGAACTACCACGACCATTTTCAAAAAGTACAAGTATCTATGAACAGCCGTTTACGCAAAGTATTCAGTATCCGTTGGTCGGATACTATCAGCAACATCCTATTGTGGGAGATAATTAACCAGCTTCCACCTGATGAGGAAATTGGAAAAAGATGACGGAGGTAAACAGGATTTACATCGCGGGGAACACCAAATCGCACCCTGCGTAGAAAATTGGAAGTCGATACCAAAAGGATGAATAACGATTGGAAATAATTGCCCAGGACATAGTTCGATGGAGAATCTTGGTTGATGGCTAATGGTCTTTCACGAGGGTTAACAGGCATAAGCAAGTAGTTCTAAAACGTAATTATGCAATTGGTACTATTATAAAAACCCAAAATGTCACGAAGTTTCTCCTTTCCTAGCGGTTATTGCCGGTAACACCCACCGAGAATAATTTCAGGAACTTACACTTATCTTAATATTCAAACCCACTGAAGCTTGACGTTTGGTGGCTAAACGAATATTTCATGATGCGATTTTCATTTTGATGCAGGCCACTTAATATATGAGTCTCATAGCATAATGAATCAGATTAAATGAAGAACCACATGATGCAAATCCAGTCTTATTGATATGTATTTTAAATGGTATATTTTACTGAAAAATGTTTATTTTTCAAGTGAACTTGATAGACATGAGTTATTTCGAGCAAATCATTTATCCACTGAAAGTATATCAAACAAAGGTGGTTTTGAAATCAGAATAAGTATTCCGTAGTCAGTAATATGTTTATATTCACAGTATGTTTCGTTCATTTGCAGTCCGAAGTCTTCTTTACCTGTCGACCATGATTCATGGCAGATATCACAAGTTTTTACTTGAACTAAGCCACTAGACTCTACTGTCATTAGCTTTTCTACACTACGGTACTACACATTATCACTTATGCAGTCCCAGTATGTCACTACTTCAGAAGTTCTAAATAAGGTATGAGTAGCATTACAACACTTGTGATCTTGTACTGTGAAAAAGCATTCTGGATCTTTGTCATTAGATCCTGTGAACATTTAATCGACACTGATACCACCTTCTTGACTAAATAGTGAGATCTCCATGAGGATAATCATTGATAAACTTGAATGTCAAATAATGTATGAAGAATACAACCAATGTATTTGTAAGTTTCTCTCTGTTCAAAAATGTGTTAAGAAAATCCCTAGGAATTCATAACAAAAAATTTGTGGTCATCGATAATCTTTAGATCCATATTATTATAGATTGGTGATTTAGAACAAGAGAAAAAAGATTTGGAGCGACAAGTATATGAATTAAAAACAAAGTGTGAACAAATTGAAAAACGAGCAGCAGAACAAAGACAGTTAGAAGAAAAGAAACATCAAGATGAAATACAGTTTTTAAAGCGAAATAATCAACAGCTAAAGGTCAGTTGATCGAATTTGATAGTGTATGTAATGTATGTATGGATGCTGGCTCAGTGGTCTATTGGTTAAGGGTTCTGGCGAGAGACTGGTAGATCCTGGGTTCGAATCTCGCGAGTGTGGGATCGTGAATGCGCACTGCTGAGGAGTCCCATAATAGGACGCAACGGTCGTCCAGTGCTTCCAGGTTTTCCATGGTGGTCTAGCTTCGATTGACTCATGATCTCAACTATACAAAATTCCTGAAATCTCCACAAAACCCCTTCTGATCATGATCATGTGCTCACTAGTGACTGGCTCCATGAGGTATTTCCTGGAGTTCTAGTGGGAAACAGTAACCAGTGGAGTTCAACTAGGTCTGTTGGGAGATATCAACTCACTGATGACATTGGTGTATGGTTGCTCAACTTCGTGGATCGGTTGAAGTTAGACATTAACACCGTTGGATGCCGGCCGGCTCAGTGGCCTATCGGTTAAGTGTTCTGGCGCGAGACTGGTACTTCATATACATTTAAAAAGATTGCTCACGTATTTGTTAAGCCTTCCTCATTCTCATATACATCAGCTAACTATCAAGTAGTTGCTAAATTTGCTTGCTTATCGAATAGTAGCAATCTAGTAAACGAGAACCCAAGTGGAGACAACCAAATGTATTTGAACACAATGTTACAGAATCTCTCAGTAAAATCTGAGGACCATACAGTAATATTTCATTTGCAAAGTGTCGACTACTTGTCTCAGACTTGACTGCTCTTTCGTTTCCATTCCAATCACCCTCTATTCTCGTTCTCTTCGATCTTCTTAATCTTCTGCCTCCAGGTGTTTCACTTTCGATGAATGATACTTACTACTTATATCTGTCGACAATATTAGCACACACTACGGTAATCCTTAATGAATCTGATACCGAAGATTTAAATAATGAATTAAGTTAGTCACGTTATAATGGCTAAAAATAACTTGGTTGAACTCCACTGGTCACTGCTTCCCACTAGAACTCAATGAAACATCCCTTGAAGTCAGTCACTAGTGAGCATATGATTATAAATCAGAAGGGGTTTTGTGAAGATTTCAGTATTTTCATGGTTGAAACCATGAGTCAAGCTAGACCACCATGGAAAACCTAGAAGCACTGTACGACCGTTTTGTCCCATTGTGGGACTCCTCAGCAGTGCCGGCTTAGCGGTCTATCGGTTAAGTGCTCTGGCGCGAGATTGGTAGGTCCTGGACTCGAATCTCGCGAATTCGGGATCGTGGATGGGCACTGCTGAGGAGTCCCATAATAGGACGAAACAGCTGTCCAGTGCTTCCAGGTTTTCCTTGGTAGTCTAGCTTCAATTGACTCATGATTTCAACTATGAAAATAACTAACATGTTCCAATCCAAGAATTGTTGTTATTTGACTTCTATACAGTATGGATCATATTTTGTATATCCCTTGTTTGATAAAAACATTTCTCAAATAACTTAAGTGTCACCTATTTGATTAATTTTTTTTTAATTTTTAGGCTCAATTGGATGGAATTATGAATCCGAAGAAATAGTTGCCATACAATTACATACACATACAATTTTGTCTTCATTTCTTATTTTAAGACATTAAAAGTATGATGAGTGACCTAGGCAACTAGAATATATTATTATAACATGTGGAGTTTCAAATATCAACATAATAATCATATTTTGTGAATATCAGACTTCTCATTATTTTCCGGTTAGTTATAATGGCTTAATTCGTTATTTACCATGATGGACGACATACACCGAATAAAAACGTTAGGAGATTCAATCCCATAGTAGCTGGTGACCAATGATTGGTTCATACACAATTTGTTCCTTCAGGATCCTAGAGCCAGCCCATGTGCACCATTGATTTGGAATCAGGGTTTTACAACTCTCCTAAGTAGGTGCTCTGTGTCCACCAACCTGGTTAGAGCGCCGGATATTCGCTTTTCGTCTTCTCAATTTCGTCAACAACAGTAATGCCACGAGAAGGCAGTGAGTAGGACTTCCCTGAAGGTGGCTGTATATACGTGTCCATGTGAGAGCATTCGGTGAGGGAGAGCTGAATCTTCTCACTCTCGGCCGTACCAGGGCATTCGGACAATAAAACTGACATAAAGATGTAAATGTGACTACGTAGTATTAACGTCGTATCTTACGTACTATCAAGATTCATAATTCTTAGTTAAACATCAAAAATACTTCCTACTTGATAGACCGACTCAAGCAGTAAACTTTTGTGTCCTCTATTTATCATTTCCTCAATGAGGAGATAAGTCAACTAATCTTGTTACATTCATGTACATCTGAGAATTCCGGTGATGCTGTGGAGAAAGCTATAACAAGTGTAGTGGCATAAAACTGAACTGAGTTAGTTAAAACATCTCATGGTTGGGAAAACGTTATGGTCAGAGCTCAGTTCAGTTCTATCACACTTATTCGGTAGCGGTCACGTAGTAGACAGAACCAAATCTTTTACAGTAACCGCATACCTTATAATTTTCCTTCTGGGGTTCTTTCTCGTCCCTTACATATAGCAGAAGGTATAAGGATTCGAGCTAACAACCCAAGTCCTTGTACTCATAAAAAACTTGTAACACATTTATATCTTCATTGACTGAATTAGGCTTAGAAAACGATTTTACCCTTCGTGGATTTTTTCCCACTTCCTTTACCAATATACTCTTCACTGTATACTTATTCGAACACACAATATTGTGTACTATTAATAGTTTTAGTGTATATTATTTCAATATCTATTTTCCTAACTATTCTCATTACAACCAGTACACCTACCATACCACACCACCAACTGTTACCTTTTAAATATGACAAGGCAAGTGAATAGTGATCATGAGTGCTGTTAGAGGTATAAGGGCAGTTATCACTTCCCGGTTGCCCACACCGTGGAAGGGTTCTTCTAGAGGTACCTGAAAAAGATATTGGGTTAGAAGTGGTCATGACTTGAGAGTGTGACCGCAGTGCCCAAGGGACAACTGCTTGAGGTCGGGCACAAATGACCTTTTTGTGGGTAATCTTTATGTTAGCTCCGTACCTGTTGGGACCTTACCGCCGGAGACGGATATCCGTGGGATAAGGAGAGGTGTGCATTTTTAGGGTCGACCTTTTCTAACAATATACATATATCTTAATCCAGTGCAAGGTAATACAATCAATTTCAAATAACATTAATTTCAACTACGTAAAGTTCTTGGTTAGCTTTTTTTTCCGAAGGATATGGTTGCCAACCCCATACCCAAACTTCTTCCTTTACCCGGACTTGAGACCGGTAGTAGTCCTAGAAGAGCTACAGATGGAGAATACTGGTGAGCAGTCTATGCTCCTCCACAAAAGGTAACAGGTGTAAATCATAATCAAACTAGAAGCTATTACAAATCTACATTAATTCAAACTGACGTACCATACCAACACAATAAAGTGAGTAGCAAAAGAATAATTTAGTGACAGAGTTAGTAGGAAAGACATTGAAAATATGATTGGTGAAGACATGATGTAAAGATATGCATGTAGGAACACTAGAAACTAGCATCAGGAGGAAAATGAAAAGCAGATGGATCTAAACCATTATGACCAATACTGAGTCATATCACCTAAAGTCTTCAACCACTAGTCACAATAACCGTGCTGACCGTACAACCAGATAGTTTTCATTTACCAAAATGGTTCAGACTAACAGTCAATGATAAGCAAAGATGGATAGTGGCTAGCAGTGGAATCCAGTTTGGCGCGCGTTTCGTCCTATTTGGGACTCGTCAGCTGGATGTACCTGCATCTAAGAGTTGATGTTCACTCTGGGACTCGAACCCAGTACCCTCGCTTCAAACGCCATCAGGACTCAGTGGCCGAGTGGAATCAAATGGGGTTTGTGCGGCGCATGTATATCTGGTGCCACTTACCTTTATAGTTACACCCAAGACTGATGTTTATGCACACTAATTTGTAATAAATCATAATGATGTCCGCGTATGTTAATGGCTGTCAATAGGAAGTATGGTTGTTATTGTTGTTGTGCGTCAAATGTATGTTACTATTACTCAGTTTTAGTTTTAACCTATGTTTATAACAGTTCATTAGTTGTTTCAACATGTTCGAT